>NW_016197017.1:0-2855 GCF_001687245.7 Rhagoletis zephyria | reverse complement strand
CGCCTCTTACTTACTTTCCATGCAACAAACATATGTATTCATACTTGCAGCAACGCTTTGGAGGGCAGTTATGTGGATATTGAAAAGTTTTCACTTCTCGGAGTATTAAGCATTTTCCGGTCGATTCCTTTCATTGGTTTTGCGCTTACTTGGACAATTCGCGTCTAACGAAAAACTTTCTGGAATCAGTTTTTTATCGTTTTTATCTTTTTGCATTTTTATTGGCATTGAACAATCTCGGTTGACAACTTTCTTTTAACAACTTTGTCGCACCTAAATTTTTTTTTGGTTGTTTAAAATTTGCTACTATTATCTGTCTGGCACGTGGTTACTTTTTCGTGGTGTAGAGTGTGGGTTCGGAAGGGGCATATGCAGCTGTAAAAATTAACATAATTCCTTGCGGCCGGTGAATATAGGTTTGGCCGTCAAGAATTTAAAATTTATAATTTTTTTTAACTTTAAGTAGAGATGCGATTCTGGTTTTATAAAACTAAAAAAAAAAAATTAATTTTTTAATTTAGGTCTTCGCTTCCTATCTGCAATTCTGTGGCATTGGCTTGCGTAACGCTCAGCTTTACGAGAAATCTCAGCTGGAAATTAAGCGCAATCAAGTGTTACTCGATTTGGCGCGTATGATCTTCGAGGAACAGAGCACAATTGAGCACATGGTATTCCGTATACTCACACACATGCAGAGCCTCATACAATGTCAGCGCGTACAGATTTTACTGNGCGAACGATCTCAGTCACGAGGAGAATACGTCACGGACGAGTCCGCATGAGTCACGGTTTCCCATAAATGTGGGCATCACCGGCTATGTGGCGACAACTGGTGAGGTGAGTAAGAAAAATTTTATTTGCAAAAATGTTTTTTTTTTTTGTGAGGGCGGCAATGTTCTCATGAATTTTCTAATTATAAGAAAAAATAAAAAAATAAGTAAAATAAAATAAATACCGGCAGATTTTGCATCTGGCATACAAGTATTGACCTTCGGATGCATTGCAGCCCTCCGTTTTGGTATTTCAGGCTTCTGCTTTGTTCGATTACCGATCTTCTTAAAACTCATATGCTTTTTAGCCCGTGTGTTAGAACCAGTTAACCCTACAACAGCCCTCTTCGCCTGAGCCTGGATATAAATTTTGCTCCACTTCATTAGCTTTAGAAAACTTCCAAAGGTTCCATTGCCTCCGGTTTTGCATACGAATACTAGATTTGGAGTCGTCAGGGAGACCAAATCACGGATATCGATAGTCACCTGAACTGTAGTTCAGTGATTGTTGCTACTTTTTGCATGGACACTTTACTTTCACACAGAACAGAGGAGTTTTCTATTTGTAGAAAAGCTGATTCCTTTCATTAACTATCCTACTGAACCAAGGACTATCCGTAATGAAACTAAAGATGTCCCATAGTTCCGTCTCCACTATCTTGCCCAGACTGTTGAAGAAGCGTGACCCCACTGCGTGAGGCTCTTTGACTGTAGGCCCGGACATCGTCACAGAAAGTGGTCATTTAATTCCTTCCCATTCCCATTGTGGCAGTTTTGCAGAGAGTACTTGTTGGTATTCGTCATCGCTGAAGTATTGGTGCTACAGCGCAGTGCCCCATGTTGACACCGGTAACGACCCTTACTGCAGATCTATTGAGTGTCAGAAAGTCTTTCGTCTTTTTCCATGGCATCTCAGAGTCGTATCTTAGCCATCCCATCAGCCGACTTATTCCCTTCAATATTGCTATGTCCGCCAACCCAGCATAGAGTGACGTTAATATGGCACAGCGATGACAACGTGGCTCGAAATTTCCATGCAATTCTTGGTTTCACTATTTTAGATTCTATTGCTTCCCAAGGATATCGACAAAGATCATCCAGATTATCAGCTGGAACCGTATTACCAAGTAAAAGACTAGCCGCTCGACGAAAGGACTGTTTGATCTGAAGATACTCTGAGTAAAGACCGGCTCCGCTTCCTTAATCCATCTTTGAACCATAAGTGTAGATGGATGTAACTCCCTCTAATGTAGTCAGTGCTGACTTCTTTGTCAGCTTTAAAGGGGTTTAATTTCATTGAGTATTGCTGCATGCCCGATATTGGTTGGCTTCCACGTATTGGCATCCTTGGGTCTCAGATATGCTGCTAGAGCTGGAATCAAGAATGATTCTGGAGTAGTTTTCCTCGGAGTAGAGATGTAAAGTGGTTTTCCCTAATTTTGGTAAATAAAAAGTGGGAGCTTTTGTCTTTCTGCTAAACAGCACCAGTTCTGTCTTGGGTTACCCATTCTGGTTAGCCTACTTGGATATGTCGCCCACTGCACCTGCCATTAGCTCACTTATCGTTGTAGTTTGGTTGCTTTGTCGTTGGAAACCTATGTTTTGCTGGAATATTACTTTGAGTTCTACTTTTGAAAATCTTTTCCCCGGATTTGTTTACCATTGTTGTTGGATTAGCGCCCTTGGGCGTTGGCTACTTGCTGCGCTTGCGCTTAGCCCAGCTTCGCCATTACATGTCAATAATAAAGGCCATCTTCCTAGTTCCAAAACTTCATTTTTGATATCCATTTGGACCTCTCATGTTCCGATTCAATTTTTTCCTGGTGGGGCTGCGGTAGTATGGACTAGTCGCTGTCTCTGGTGTTGGTACTTTTACTGATTTCACTGTGCGACAATTTAATGCCAATTCAAACTAGCTAATATTTTCTGAAAGTATAAAAATCCAGTAAAAAAAAATGGATGGATTTGCAAAAGTTTGCTTGCATTTTTATTTTATAACCTACTTAAATTTTCATGTCCCGGCCTAAGTAGTTTTTAAAAAAGTGGAAAAAATTATTAAAATAAATGTCTGGCGAAATTAAAAGC
>NW_016197016.1:0-2855 GCF_001687245.7 Rhagoletis zephyria | reverse complement strand
ATTGTTGTGGTTTTCGCTTTTGAATGAATTATATTTTGTATAAAAAAGTAAGTAAAACGCGGCATGGAAAATAAAAACAAATAGAAGCGTCAGCACGTCTGGGTATTCATATTTATGACGCTTACTGTATACAAAGTGATATACGTTTTGCTTATAGTTATGATGCTACATATTTTCAGGCCTATTTTTTAACATAAAAATCTGGCTCTATTTATTAATACAATTTTTTTCGATTTAAAATGTCGAACCTTCGGTGTCTTCCAGACAACCACATCCGTCCCAGAGGGTTAATAAGCAAAACTTCCACATATGGGGATCGGAAAACCAGCACGTGATCGTCGAGAAGCCAAAGTATCCTCATAGAGTGATAGTTTAATGCGGAGCGCTTACAATCTATGATGAATTACTTTTTTCGAGCGGAAATTGAAGACATAGGCTTGGTCGTTCTATTCGTTCAGCCAGCAAAATAGCGCGCCAAGCCACACTGTTCCTGCCACAATCGACTTTTTGCGCGCAGAGTTCGTTAATCCTGCTGTCAGACGGCTCGGCAATTTCATTTTCTTTTGAGTAGTACCGTGAAGAAGCGATAAAATAAGCTACCACAATACGGCTTTGACCTTCTCCTGCACTTAATAAAAAAAAAAACTTGTATTTTTGACCGTTGGGACTGCTCAGTATTTTCTGTAAATAGAGTGAAATCAAGCACGTTGGAAACTAACAAAATTCTTTGTTTTTATTTATTTAGCAAGAAAAGTTTCTTTTTTACTTTCTTCTAGTTTTCAACAAGTTTGTTTTCTTTACACTTAATGCATTCGTTTCGGGGTGAACAATTTTGCAAGCACCTTTTGAGCAGAAGAAACAAATAGTCCTATGCATGCTATTGAGCAAAAAAAAATCCCAAAATTAACGATATTTAGCNAGTTTCTTTTTTACTTTCTTCTAGTTTTCAACAAGTTTGTTTTCTTTACATTTAATGCATTCGTTTCGGGGTGAACGATTTTGCAAGCACCTTTTGAGCAGAAGAAACAAATAGTCCTATGCATGCTATTGAGCAAAAAAAAATCCCAAAATTAACGATATTTAGTAGCCACTTTAAACTTGCATTTTTTACATAAGGTTCAAAGCTGGGTTATGCAAGACTTAGACTTGACTTGACTTACTTAGAAACTTAGACGCGACTACCTAACGTGTCACCTATTACCTTCTCTCTTTGTTTTCATTCTCAGCACTTGTATTTGTATATTAAAAATTGCAAATGTTTAATTTGTTTTTGCACCACAATTGATACAAAATTACCATTAAAATAAAAAATCAAATCAAAAATCGAATCAAATTGTGATTGATTTTATTTTATGTTCTGTCTTTATTTGAAAGCTTCTTTTTCGATTGCCAGATGAATTATATTGATACAAATTTGTGTGGCATATTTGAAGGGATTTGGTAAAAAATCAAACGGCAGCACCATTCTCCTACCGCTCTCTTTGCATTTAGAAATTTAACTTAGAAATCAAAAATCTATAGTTCTCCCAGTTTCTAAGTGAATTTGTTTTTTTTTTTTTTATGTAACTACATACACGCGCTCAAAATGTATTTAACGAAGGGTGATTGAATTTGACATTGCTCTCAGAAGAGCCATCCTATACAGTGAAATTGAAAAAAAATTTCATGAATTTTGTATCGTTTGTTTAAATTTTTTGGCATAATAGTACTTTTAAAGAGAGTCGACCTGAGTTGTCAATCACACCTTGTTAATACACCTTGCACGCGCTGCTCATTTGCCAGATATACAATTTTCAAATCAAGTGAACTGAGCTTTTAAATAGACTATACTGCATACTAAAAAAATTTCTAAACATTCTGAATAAAAACTTTTTTATTAAACTCACAAAAAAATCTTTTTTTGCAGAATGAAAAATAGTTTTAATAAAGCAAATTAATGAGCTTTTTAAAATCGAGAAATTTTATGAATTTCAAGTATTTAATAAAGTTAGAAAACTTTTAAAGCTTCTGCGTCATTTTTGACGCGAAGACCAGAGAAAGGTTAAAAAAAGTTGTATGAGGATTCGAAGCGCGACTGAAGTGAAACTTCTTCTCCCTATTACCCGATTGGAAAACTATATTATATGAGCATTTTTCTGCACGATACTGAACAATTATCTTAATATTAATCTCAATCTTAATCTTATTCTTGATTTTAATCTAAACTTCAATCTTAATGTTAATTTTAAACTTAATATCAAACTCAATCTTAATCTCAAACTTAATTAAAATTTTTCTTTTTGGTTGTTGTTGTTTTTGACAGAGTGGGTGTATGATGTATTTAGGAACGAATTTCTGCATCCCTAGTCTAATTTTGTTGGGAGATAAACCGGATTCGACGATGTGCCCTCTCAGTGTCATCTCATCTTAATTTTAGTGTTAAACTTAATCCTAATCCTAATCTTAATTCTTTAACTCATACCTTCTTAACTACAATTTTTAGCCACTTCAATATGGTATTGTGTCAACATCTAGCGGCCAATAAAATAACATANTAACGGTGAGGACATTCGTTTCAACATACAACCATCAATTGATTTTGGAAATCTTGAACTTTCTTCCGAAGATATCGTTAGTGGCATCTCTCGACTTAAACAGTCATCAAATACCGATGTTGATGGTCTGTCTGCAATTTTGTTTAAGCAGTGCGAAGCTCTTGTTTATCCTCTCTTATTAATATTTAATAGTTCCCTGTCCTCGGGCACTTTCATTGATCCGTGGAAAGTGGCTTTTGTTACTCCTATTTTCAAGAGTGGCAATAAAAATTACATTAGCAATTACAGACCCATTTCAAAACTTTCCGCCACGTCAAAGCT
>NW_016197015.1:0-2855 GCF_001687245.7 Rhagoletis zephyria | reverse complement strand
TTCGTAGCGTTTTTGATGTTCTTTGGTTTTGTTGACATCGTCTTCTACCGCTTCATAGTGATCTTTTAGCGACTTGATATGTTTTCTGCAGCGATTTAAACTATAAATTTTGATTTCTTTCAAATTTATGATATAAATGAAGTGCTTTGTGATTTGAACAAGTTTGTGCGTTGGTTTGGTTTGCCAAGAGGCGTAAATTTGCGTGAAAAGTGGGTGCACTTTTGCGGTCAGAAAAAATCGAACTGTGCTGATGCTACGTGGTTGCAAAACACTTTCTATCAAGAAAACCATATTTTATGAACACCTTTGCCTCATTTTTATTCAGTTTCAGTTATTATATTTGATGATAAATGCCAATATAATCGCACTCAACCACCGCGCATTTTTCGTTTTGTTGGTTTGTTTTCATTCTTAGGTTTTGTACTTAAAATGACGATATGTATACTAAACCCTACCCTGTTTATTTATGTATTTATCATTAAGAAATTTCCATTAAAATAGATACAGTTCAGTGTCTAACAAAATACATATGTATGTATAAAAACGGAAATAATAAAATGAACGTTTTTTAACTTAAGTGCTGTCTCTTTTATTTGAATGAAGGAATAAAAAATGTATACGGGGTTACAGAGTGTGAATTAAAGGAAAGAATATGCCTTTTTTAGCATTAATTTGTAATTTGTGAACCAAATAAAAAAGTGGTGCATTTTAGGAGCTGGTGCAGTTTTCGTGCTAATCTCAATGAATAAATAGTACCAAAACGTTAAAGGCAGAATTTTGATTTGAGAATAAGTACTGGCGGGATGACAAATACACCAAAATATTATCTTTTATTTAATCTAAACACATATGTACCAAAATTCATAAATATACACAAAGTTATACACCAGTGTGCTACTTGAGTTAGGAAATTCTGAAATCATTGCTAAGCAACGATTTTTTGCATTAGAAAGAAAATTAGGCAAAAATACTTTATTGAATAATCAATATAAAGAGTTTATGGATGAATATATCAATTTAGGTCACATGGCATTAGCAAACGATGTCGACCAGTTGAAGCAAAACTATTTTCTACCTCATCATTGCGTATTGAGGCCAGAGAGTAGTTCAACTAACCCTTTCANTTCTGAAATCATTGCTAAGCAACGATTTTTTGCATTAGAAAGAAAATTAGGCAAAAATACTTTATTGAATAATCAATATAAAGAGTTTATGGATGAATATATCAATTTAGGTCACATGGCATTAGCAAACGATGTCGACCAGTTGAAGCAAAACTATTTTCTACCTCATCATTGCGTATTGAGGCCAGAGAGTAGTTCAACTAACCCTTTCAATATAAGTCCCAGAGAATGTTCAAAAATTACTGGAGCGAAAAATATTCGCTTTAAAAGCGCTGGGATGGGATTAAACCGTAGGTTGTAGACAGTACTTCACAACACGTGCTTCGGTCAACATAACCTAACTAATTTGTACTTGGTATACGGTCATAAGTGTAAGAGTGTTCTTGGTGCATACACGTGTAAGCAATATTTTAAGTTTTTTCTACGTGTTTTAGTGAAAAATTTTTCTGTTTCTCATTACAAAAGGAAAAGGTAAATTGCATGTCACATTTACATATAAAAATAAATAGATCTGTATGCATATATACCTTGTTTTGTTGCATTGGGACATATACATCCCTGCAGTGCGGTAGTGTGGGATGTAATTGTCCCAGCAGTTTTCTATCAAACGAATTTAGTTTTTGTTATTGAAATAATTTTAGGATGAATCGACCACTGACTAACGAAGAAATTGAGGACGAGCTTGATAATTCATCTGATATGGAGGTGGATCCTTTCCACGACAGTGACGATAGCCGTGACACAGATTATAAAGTCTCTGATGCCTCCATATCTTCTGAAGTAGATAGCACGGAATCCTCAGATGATGAAGATATCCAGATGCTTGAAAATGTACAAACGGTAAATGAAGATAGTGATAACAACTCTGAAGATGCAAATTTCACTGATACAGCTCCTGTACAATCAACAAGCAATAGTAAGTTTATTTGGCACGGCGGTATTGATAATTTTTCCCCAAAAATGTCACTGCCTCAAGAGGACAAGCCAATTATAATGGTTAACCTGACCAGAGGTTCCGCCAATCTTGATTGTTTTTATACTTTTTCCAAAGAGTNTGGCACGGCGGTATTGATAATTTTTCCCCAAAAATGTCACTGCCTCAAGAGGACAAGCCAATTATAATGGTTAACCTGACCAGAGGTTCCACCAATCTTGATTGTTTTTATAAACTTTTTCCAAAGAGTCTCATAATGAAGATAAGTCATTATACAAATATGCGCCTACAGAAGCTCAATAATGCAAAGATGACATCACCAGGAGAAATAAAAATTATTCTGGGCTGTTCATTGGTAATGTCGNATAATCGTGTACCACGAATACATCAGTATTGGTCTCGCAACAAATCCCTCCGGAACGAAGCAATATCAGAATGCATTTCCCGAGATCGTTTTATGCTACTGATATCAAAATTGTATTTCTGTGACCCCGAAAAACTTCCAGATGCATCAAAAACGTATTACATTGAAGAAGTTTTATCCTGCTTGAAATATACATTTTTGAAAGCGAGAACTGACAGCACATTTCATTCCATTGATGAGTCAATGACGAAATTCAAAGGGAGGTCCAGTCTGAAACAGTATCTCCCTCTGAAACCGGCTATGTTTATGACACAAACATATATAGTGGACGGGAAACTGAAGTTATTAATGGAACCTTGGGAGAGCGTGTGGTTCTAAAATTGGCAGAAACCATTACGAGTTCAAACGTTGCTTTGTGTTTCGACCGTTTTTT
>NW_016197014.1:0-2855 GCF_001687245.7 Rhagoletis zephyria | reverse complement strand
CGTTAACATTTCACTTGTATGCCTATTTTAATACAATATGTATTTAGAATTTCAATAAACGCTCGATTACATTACGTTATGCAAATACACACGTCACTACAGACAACATGTAATAAATATTATTTATTTGTTGCTAAATTGCAATGTAGACTTTACATACATATAATATAATAAATAACATAAATTCAATATAATACCTATGGTAAATACTGCATACTCTAAACGTTATGTAACTACAAATTTACTTAAGTATGTATGTATGTATGCATGAGCATACAGTGTTCAAAATAATTATTCGTACAGTGATTTTTTAACATTTGCAATTTTTTTTTTATAATAATATTTTTTTCGTTAATTTTTTCACGAAAATATAGTTCATATTCTAACCAAAACCAGATAATTTAAACTTTCAAACTCTTTACAGAACCAAAAAAAAAATATCAAAATTTCAAAAATTTCACATATCGCACACGATCTTCAAAAGTGATACAACTCAAAATTTGGCATTTTTGATATAATACACTGAAAATGTCCGCAGCGCTTTTATATTTACCTTTCAGCAAAAGTTGGATAAAATTTTTGTTATAATTTGTTGAAAAACCCTAAGGTAAAGTCTCACTTGCCCATATGATTGGCATGTTTTCTGACAAACGGGTTATTTTGAGTTATGACACCTTTGAAGATCGTGTGTGAAAATGAATAGCGACACGGCATTTTGACCAGTTTTTCCATTATTTGTTTACTGTTTATAATTTTTTATAGAAATACAGCTCACTGTCTAACAAAGCTCNTTGTAGAAAAATTAGAAAAATTCAACAAAATTTAACAATAGCAAAAATTTTTTATTAAGATTTTCTAAAAAAAAAATCCAAGTACGCAGTTTTATAGCCCATTAAACTCTAGCTTAAGAAAGTAAAAGTTTCAAGTAGCTATAAATTCGAGCTGATTTTTGATAATTTTTTTTTTTGCTGACGGTGTCCATACATAGTGTGTTCAACAATTTGTTTTTTTTGTATGGAAGAAAATAATAACACTATCCGCCAAAAACAATATCAAAAATCAAAATTTTTAGCTACTTGAAACTTGTACTTTCTTAAGCTAGAATTTGATGGGCTATAAAACTGCATACTTAGATTTTTTTTAGAAAATCTTAATAAAAAGTTTTTTTTTGGACTTATGTGGTTTTTGTTAGACAATGAGCTGTATTTTTATAAAAAAAAAAATAAGAAACAAAGTGGTTGTGTCGCTATTAATTTTTGATATGACTACATATGCTATTTATATACATATACTTAGTACATAAAACAATAAATACTAAGTGCATAGCGTTTTTGAATTATAAAAACTCGAATGTTTTATAAATACATACATATGCTTTAGAATATTGTATGTATGTATGTATATAATTGTAAATGGCCATTTAAATATTTCGCATTTGTTTCGCACTTGTATGCCTAGACCAAATTAATTAATTGTAATAAATATTTAGTAAATATACATACACACATACATAGATTTATTAGAAAAAATACTTAAGTAAGTAATACACCTTTATGTAAATATGATGTATGTACGTGGGATACATATTAGCTATTTAAGAATGTATTGAAAGGAGAAAAAATGTACCATTTAAAGTGTCAAAGCAAAGAAATGTATTGAATTTGAATCCATTGAATTGTATTGCTTTGGATTGTATTTTTTAAATAATGATTATGAATGTATTGTATATCGAATGGATATAATTTATAAAAGCGCAACAGCCGAGAAAATAAATAAACATATTTAAACAGAAATGAATACAACAAAATTTTATTATTTATTCTTATGCTTTCGATATTTGGATATGATGATAATGTAAGTACCAGGTACACATGAAATTTGATTTTAAGGTCGAAATGAAAAAGTCGCGAAATGAATCTCCGAAAAAGTTCCGAACTATCTATATTAACGAGCAGTGTTGCTAAAACAGCTGATTATGTTCGTTTTCTTCTTGTACTAGTTTTTAAATAAAAAAATAAATAAATAAAAAATAGGTTCGTTCAGAAATCGATCAGTAAGTTTTCCAGTTGGAAGTAGTGACGGTACCGGCAGGCAAAACCAGTAATCTCTCAAGCAGTAGCTACTTCTAAATTCGAATCGATAGTTTCTACATATTTTAGACATACAGTCAAGTGAAATGTTTATTAATATTATATAAAAATACACCTCATTATCTAAAAAAAATAAAAAATATGAGTTCAAATTTCAAACTTTGTAGAAAAATTCAACTAAATTTTACAAAAAAATTTTTATTAAGATTTATTATTATTTTTTTTTATGTGAGTTGAAAAAAAACTTGTTATAAAAAATCAATTCGATTTCTTATTAGCCACCTAAAACTTGCACTTTCTTGAGCTAGAATTTAATGGGCTACTACTTTATTATACTCACTTATAATATACCGTTAATAAAAACTTTATCATTGTTGTAAAATTTTGTTCAATTTTTCTAATTTTTCTACAAAGTTTGAAATTTGAACTTGTATGGTTTTTGTTAGATAATGACATGCATTTTTATAAAAAAGCGTTAAACTATAACCAAACAAAAGAAAAATAGTCAAAACTGGTCAAATTGTCGCGTCTCTTTTATTTTTCACATGACTGTTGCACTTTGATCCCAGAAGTATTTATTAAACAAAAACGGCTTTAGAGACATCTTGACTCCAGCGACACCTATAGGACCAATTTTAAGAAAGCGTATTTCTATTTACATATGTACAGTATCGGTCATATCTATAGCATGCCATTTCAAAATGATATTGTGTGCTACTTATGTTTCTTTATTTATTTTTAAGAATTTTCAATTAAAATATAGTT
>NW_016197013.1:0-2855 GCF_001687245.7 Rhagoletis zephyria | reverse complement strand
GCTGCAAATGTCGGATATATCCTCCTTACTTTCATCTTCACTTGAAGAATCTAGCATAATGGCGAGATCGTTGATTAAACACCGCTTACAAGCTAAACTAAGCTAAGATATGTCAGGTTTTTCTAAAGCTTCTTCAAAAGAATTCTTCATTCTTCTTCCTTTGGCTGTTTCAGAATTTGGGGAACCTGCAATGTCATTTGCGTTTTTCGATTTTAGTCTTTTTAATTAATTTTTTCTGCGACTGGTTTGAAAATTTGTGCTTATAGCGAGCTAAACAGGTGGATATGGAAAATAAATTATTATTTTCCAGGAATGAAAATTTTGAACCAAAGTCTGTTTTCAAAGTCGTGGCTGTCAGCCGAATCGGATCAGAACGTTGATATTTGTAATAAAATTTTAATTATAGGAACCACGGATGATGTGGGTCTCAGATAGTTGCGTAATTCTTATCTAATTAAAAGTCAAACCTATAGCTTTTTAATTATTTCAGCATCGATTCCCTTTATAGGCAGGCGTTGAACATTTCTGCTGGAAATCCCTATTGAAGGTGCTTACTCTTTGACATTAAATAGCAAAGAAGGGATACGTAGGGGTACAATTTTACCTAAGAAGTTTTTAAGCCAGGGATCCAAGGACCCCTATGAAAAAAACAAAATTACTGTTTTGTGAAATTTTTGCTAAAAATAAATTCCACATTTGTAATGATTGAAGCGAAAATAAATATGTTACATCAAAAGCCAATCACGCAAATTTTGTTTAAATTTCTTTCTTCTTTTATGTCTAGTAGTTTTTTTAAGATTGGTCCAAAGAAATCATAATAAAGAAAGAAAAAAACTATGTTCTCTTTGACGTACGTCAAAGGTGCAGTAGAAGTGGGAACTTGTACGACTGCCCATTGATAGCTTAGGAAATAGCTTAGGAAATAAAATGTTTAAAGATACTTTTATCAAAGTTCATAAACCTGACATTTGACCAGTTTTGTTACACAAATACTCCCATGTGCGGCGCCCGGATAACCCGACCGCATCTCCACAGGCAAGACATATTGGCTACAATTTGCCATTTTGTTTGCCAGATATACGTTTTATCGGTGCACTTGCACAATGCGAATGCGAAATCGAATGCGAATATCAAAATTAAAGCGGATGCCAATATTCGAAACAAGCGTGGTACATACATACCTACTTTAATACGTATCCATACTAGAGATTCAAATGGCTTATAAGCTTACCAACCAGGATTTGCCCAACTTGCTGAATTACATACATGCATGTATGTATATGCACATGCACATGCATCCATACGTGCATGAGATTGTCTAACAGCATTTATTTTTCATGAACATCGAAAGCTTTTTACACTGTAAGCGAGTTATCAAAAATTCATTGCTAAATATTTTTCTATTCAGTTGTATGGAAACACTTTCAGTAATATACCTGCAAGCGTATACTATCCCCATGCATATGTAGTATGTATGTATGTATAAATATCTGTGCATACCACTATTTGTGGTGCCCTGCTCTGCTTTTGAATGTTTTGCTGCTGGTCAACCACTTAGCTTTTTGGTTGGTCACTCTTGTTGCTAAAGCAAATAATTTACCTTGCTTTTCGGGGAAAAAGAACTTCGGATATGTATTATTTTCTAAGTTTTGTGAAATTCAATGCATTTTTTATACAGACGTGTGCATTTAGAAAGCTGGCACAGTTTAGCGGCGTTAAATATTTAATTACTCCTGAAATTAATAAGTAATTTGTTTGTGGTTAGAGACAAGTTAATATAGTAATTAGTAATACAAGTAGAATGAATAAAAAAGTTTTCATTTCAAATGCAACCATATGCAAACTATATTTATATGAACATATGTATCTGAACATATACTTGGCTGGTTAGCTCAAAAAAAAAACAAATTTCGATTTTTGGTTTCATGGACTTTTTATAGATTTTCAACAGTAATTCCAATTTTTAGTTAAAAGTCGACTAAAAAATCTTTTAGATGCTAATTTTTTTAACTGCAAGTAGCATCCGAATTTTCAACTTTCCAATCAATTCTTTCAAATGCGAGTTAAAATTGCTAAAAAATCGCGTTGTTTTCTGACTGTATTACGCATTTTTTTTCATACAAAATAATTGTCGAATAAACTTTGTATGGAAGGCAATGCGTCAAAAGGTAAAGAAGTGAATAGCCTCATGGACCTTTCTTTCCAAAACCGGACGATAAATAAACTAACGCCGCACACTAGATTATTACAAAGGCGTTGGAAATAAACTTTGATATTTGGAAAGCTTTATTTTATTAAAGAAAAAAAATACACTCAAGCAAAACTACTTCAATTATTTGCTTGCCATAAATTCACAAAAATCCACTCAAGTGTAAATACTGACAACCATTATAACAGAAGAGGCCCAGTGGTAAACCCGCAAGTAGTCTGTGAAAACATAGAGTACTTATGCACATACTCGCACAAATGAATGCTCAACCTTTATAGTTACGTACAAACATATGTACACACATACATATTTGCATAACCCTAAATTTACAAGCAAGCAACTGCATACTTATTTCTTTGCAATACGTACATATATCCACAAATACAAATCAGCAATGGACGCAACGTTGTCACCAAATGAAATTTATCGGAGGATTTTTTTGTCATTTACTATAAAATCAACAAAGCGAATGCAATGCAAGTGTGCTTCGGTTTTGCCCACTCTTGCTTGGTATATAAGTTGCCACAAAACAAATAACAATTACGTGCTCAGCTGTCTGTTGCACTGCACACAAGAAATGAAGAGGAAGAAGAAGAAAAGAAAGAGAGGCGAGCAACAAATCTGTGCAACGCACTTCGGTTAGCAG
>NW_016197010.1:0-2856 GCF_001687245.7 Rhagoletis zephyria | reverse complement strand
TGTGCAGGCGCTCCGCCTCGACCACCGCCTTCTCCAACTCTCCGGATCGTTGGCCGCTCAACGCCTCCACCTCCTTCCACAAGTCATTTAAAGCGGAAATTTCCGCCCGGATGTTCGCCGCGTCGTCCGCCTCGGCCGTTTTGAGCAGCTCCTCGCTGATGCGGTACACCGACTGGAGGTTCTTCTCCCGCCGGCGGAACTCCTCCTGGAAGATCTTGTGCTGCTCCACGAGGGCGGTCACCGTATCGAGGTCGCCGTACACCGCCGCCCCCGACACCAGCGCCTCCTTCGCCTTCTCCAGCCAGTCCATCAGCGCGTCAATGGCGTCCTTGAATTGGCCGCTAAACAGGAGCGCCTCCTCCAGCCGTCGCTGCCGATCCACGCTCTTATTGCAGATCGTATTCCACAGGTTCTTCAGCTCGTCGATCATGTTCTGCAGCACGGGGACGTCCACCTTGGGCGCCTTCTCCTTCAGGTGCTTGCCCATCTTCAGCGTCGCATCGTACTGGGCGTGGCGGCTGCCCAGCTGACGCTGAAACTCCCGGTGCTTGGCAATCATCGCCCGAATCACCTCAGAGTTGTTACTGAGCTGCTGCGTCGAATCAAAGTTCTTCTCCAGCTCCGTCAGCCAGGCCATCAGCTCACTCCAGGCGTCGTAGAACTCCTTCGTCTCGCGAAGGCCATAGTCGAGGGCCCTGGAACGTTCCGCCGCCTTCGAGAGCACCTTCTCCCAGCGGTGCTGAACATTGACGAGCAGGTTCTTAATGAGAATCACATCCTGCTTCTGGCTGAAGTACTTCAGGTGGGTGCCCTTCTTGTCCAGGTCGAGCATCACCTCGCGGTGGTCGCTGACGTCCTTCTGGAAGACCTTGTGCTCCTCAATCTGCTCGGTGATCCGCTCCAGGACGCGACTGACCGGGGCGAGGTTCGCCAGGTGCTTCTCCGCCTCGGTCAGCCACTGAATGAAGGCCTCGAGGGCGTTGTGGAACTCCACCGCCTCCGCCAGGGCAATCTCCAGCTTGATCTTCTTCTCGTTGGCCTTCGCCAGGAGGCTCTCCCACTTCGCCTTCAGCGTCTTCAGCGTGGCGGCCATGTTCGGCGCTCGGTCCTTCGGCACCCGTCGCTGGTACTCCGCGCCTCGCTCCAGCAGCTGCTCCACCTTGAACCGGTTCGCATCGATCTCCTTGTAGACCTCCATAAAGCGAGCGAGCTGCTCCTTGCACGTCTCCGGCAGCCCTCCAACCGGCTTCGAGACGCCCATCTCATTCTCCATCTCGCCGATCCAGGCGATGGTGTCCACCAGCTCCTGGTTAAATCCAGTAGCCTCCTTCAGCAGCTCCTCCAGGTCGCGCCGCTTTCCGTCCGTCTTCTCTAGCAGGGCGGTCCAGCGGGAGTTCAGGCCATTCAGTTTGGTCTGCGTGCTTCGAGCATTCTCCGAACCTCGTTCCGCCTCAATCAGCATCCGCCCCGCTCCGTTCAGACTGTCCACCGTGCTCTGGTGGGCGTGAATGTCATTGGCGAGCACTTTAAACTTCGCCAGCTCCACCTCAAGGACCTGGGGGTCGCTGAAGGTCGGTTGGATGGCGTCGACGATCGCCTCCGTCTTGCGGATCCACTCCAGAAAGTCGTTCAGCGACTGCTCAAACTGGCCCAACTTCAGCAGAGCGGACTCCAGCTCCGCCTGTCGTCCGCTGATANCGACGATCGCCTCCGTCTTGCGGATCCACTCCAGAAAGTCGTTCAGCGACTGCTCAAACTGGCCCAACTTCAGCAGAGCGGACTCCAGCTCCGCCTGTCGTCCGCTGATAGCCTTCTGCAGGTCGTCCCAGCGGTGGTTCACCTCGTTCAGTGGCTCGCGGATGCTCTTCACCTGACTGCTGGGAACCACTTCCAACAGGTCCGCCGCCAAACGGTTAAAGTTCTCCACGTCCTTGATGTGCCCGTCGACGTGCCGTTTGAAGGCAGCCAGCTCCGTCAGTTGACTCTTTACCGCTCCCAAATCGGCGGCCACCGGGCCAAAGGCCACAAAGGTGTCCTCGGCCTTGTCGAGAAACTCCAGGAGCGCTTGGAGGGCTTCGTGGAACTTCATCGCCCGCTCCATAGCGGCCTTCAGCTCCTTCTCCCGTTTGGTGTAGAGGCCGGAAACGGTGGCCCACAGGGCGTCCATCTCCTCGAGACCCTTCTTCACCTCGTGGCGGTCCTGCTCCGCTCCGGACACCTTGAGGAGGTCCTTTCCAGTGGCCTTGACGTCGTCCATTTTACCTCGAGTGGCGTCCATCTCCCGCTTAATCTCCCGCAGCTGCTCCTGCTGGCGGGCAATGGCATTGGGCTCGACGGCGGCCGTCTCCTGGTCGCTGGAGAGCGCCCGTTCCAGGCCCTTCAGGCTGCGCATCACCTCCGCCAGCTGCTCCCAGAAACGGGTGGCCAGGCGGAGGGCGTCGGCCAGGGCGCCCTTTCGACTTCCGGCCAGCTGGTTGCACTGCGCCCAGGTATCGTTCAACTTGGCCAGCTTTCCGCTAATCTCCCGCACCGAAGGCTCATCTCGACCGGCCTTGGAGATCAGCTCCCGCGCAATGGAGCTAATGGACTCGTAGGCGGGGCGACGACGCTCGAGGTCCTCGAGGATGGCATTGTTCTCGCCAATCTGCGCCTGCAGCCGCTCCGGGAGGGCCGCTACCGGCTCGGCGTTCTTCAGCTGCTCCAGCGTGGCTGACAGAGCCTTCAGCAGGCCGTCCATCTTGTCGGCAAACTGGCTCGTCTCGGCCAGCGCCGAGTCGAGCGTGTCCTGCGTGCTCCTCATCTTCACTTTGAGGGCGTTGTAGCGCTCGTTGATCGAGTCGACCATTCGCTTGACGG
>NW_016197009.1:0-2856 GCF_001687245.7 Rhagoletis zephyria | reverse complement strand
GAATAGAACGAATATTAACCGGAATATCCGAATGGGTATACGAATACCCTAATAGTCTTATCGCTAATATGTACATATACACCAATGTAAATACATAATTGCACTGAAATACTTATGGGTCAATCATTTATGATAAAACGAAGTTCTGACAAAGGAAAACATTTTAAAAATTGTTTTTCGAAAGGTAAATTTTACATTTTCAAGGTTTATTTTTTAATATCTGAGAAACTAGTATACATGGGCGTAGCCAGGTAGGGGCAGGGGGTGCTCGAGCCTCCCCTAACTTTCAAATTTTCCTTATATATATATAAAATAGTNTGCCAGCTTAATAGGGTCGAGCCCCCCCTAAATTTCATTCTGGCTACGCCGATGCTAGTATAGTTACAATAATTGTTCTGGTCTCGTTTTATAGGTGATATTTAGGGATATAAAGAAAAAATATGCAAAAAAATGAGCGAAAAACCAGTAATCATTAAGCAAAAAACAAAACCGACTTCAATTCTCATGATTCAAAGATCGGATCTAAACCAAATTAGTATGGGACCACCTCGGAGCTACCACCTTTCTTTTACAAATTAATTTTACGTGGTACAAAGTTATGCGGTAACATACATAAAAAAAATATAAAAAAAATATTCCGACGAACTGATAAACTCCTCCTTTTTTTGAAGTCAGTTATTAAAAGAGTTTACAGAATTTTGAAATTAAAAAACTGTAAACAGTCCACAACATTTTCTTATACAACTGATCTTACATGAATGTGTTTTCTTATGATTTGAATTTTTAAACTTGAGAAAAAATTTTTATTTGCAAACTCTGCAATACAATATTTTTTTTTAAGTTCACAAATTCATATCTTTAAAAATATACCTTGAAAATTTCGGTTTTCTTTAATCAGTTAGAAATATTGTTTAAAAACAATTGAACCAAAAATTTGTAAAAGTTTTTGATTTTATGATTTTTAAATTTCAAACTCCTATATTTTTTCTATTTTTCGAGTTTTTAAATATTTATATTTTTTATATAGCGTTTTAAAACGAGATCAGAACCATTTTTATAACTATCAAAGATTTTGAGATATTCAAATCGTGTAGTTTCCATGATAAAAGAAAAGTTCTAACCAAATTCATCCAAATCAAATATGATTTCCAACCATTGGTAACCGGCAATGGATTGACCCATTTACATATGTACATACATACATACATACACACATACATACATATTTACCTTCGAAAAGTAATTCTTCATTCGCGTATCATTCTGCGTTTTTGGTTTTTTCTTTCAGGTAAAAGGCAAAGAGAAGAATAATTTTCAATATAACACGGTGACCAATTGTGCAACCCAAAATCCACCTTCAGGCATATCTAACACTGCAGCTACAGCAGCAGGATTGGCTGCAGCCCCAACTTCAGCACCGGATACTCCACCGCCACCCATACCCCGGCGTACATTTCGTGGCAGTTACGCTTGGAATACGGCAATTGACTCGCCCACACTCACGTCTGCAAATCAAACTCCAACCAAAGATAAACAACATATCAGCACAGGCACCGCATTTGTTTATCCACCGCAAACACAAACGCTCTCACCCTGTCGCCGTCAACAGAGCCACACAGTTTATTACAACACAAGCGGTGTTAACCCATTGGATTCGCCACAAATACCCAATCAATTGCAATCGCAGTCATTGCTTGTTGACCTAGCCACACGTCCGCTCTACGTGGATGCGGGTCTCGATGCCGGCGGCATTTCCGATGATGATCGTATGAGTTTGGAGAATTCTGTATTTGACGAGTCGCTGACATCGACACCTGTCAAGGTCGCCTCGAAAGTTGCGACAGAAGGTACTGCGAGTGGGAAATTAGCTAACAGCGCATTCACAGCAAAAACATTGGTCGCTTTCACTGGTGAATTAAGTAACGCTGCAAAGCGAGCTAATCGCTCATCCAGCAGCACCGCTGACTCCACCATTACAAATTCATCGGGTTACGGATCGGGGCATAGTGAGCGGTTTGCCTCCTCTTCGACAAGTGCCGACTTTCGCAGTCGTTTCTCATCAGTGGATACTCAATCATCAATGGACAGCTGCCCAGCAGAGAAAACAAGCGACTTTTCACTTTCCAAGGACTGCTACAAAATGGAGCGTACAATGCTCAATGATGCCTTGAATGACTATAATAATTTGAATAACAATGAAACTCGCACTCACATTGCTTGTAATACGGTGGCCAGCAACAATAACACACTGGGTAGTCGCCAATCTACAAATGCAACTTCTCAAACTTTAAGCGGCTTGAACCAGCAAAAGCCACCCACAGTTCCAGCTAGGAAACAATATGGAGATGCATCTAAAATTCCACATCCTTGCAGTCAGAATAGTTCACAGCAGTCATTACAAAGCAGTGGTTGCGGCAGCGGTAGTGGTAGTGTCGGCAGTAGTAAAGGTACTTCCACGGTCTCGGCCTCCACATCCACGTCCTCGACAGTATCTGCTGGTTCGGGTACTTCCTCGGGCTCGTTGTTGTCCGGTTCGGGTACCGCATCGAATACAGCTATCTCTCCACTTACACAAAACTCAGCCATTATTTATCAACAACCAAAACGTCCAGTACCACCGGTACCACCGGCACGCGGTCAAATTATTTCTGAACACAACGTCAATAACAGTACACAAATTGAAACAACAACATCTTCAAAGGCACCACCACCAGCGGTAACCATTCGTAATAAGTTGGGTAAAAGTAAGCCCCCACCCATCGTTTACCCAAAGCTGCATCAGCGACAAGACTCGAATTTGTCAAGTGACAGTTTTTCCGTCACTTCCAGCCCAGGATATAATTCTAAGAATCTCAT
>NW_016197008.1:0-2856 GCF_001687245.7 Rhagoletis zephyria | reverse complement strand
TTGTTTACTAAAGCAAGTGATGATGCTTTGGAATCATGAAACTATTTACGAGTGATCTGCATACATACATATCTGCTGTCAAATCTGCTGTAGTGTATAAAAATGAAATAAATTGAGACAAATTAGAGTTGAAATGTGTGATTTTTGACATTTTCTACATTTTTTGTGGACTAACCTACACTATTGCTCACATACACACATATGTACATGTTATATATTTATAAACATTTATTTGCTAATATACTACATACATATGTACTATAGACATGGATGTTGCCGTAATATTTTAAATGAAGCACATAAATACTACATACGAAGTGTAATGCGCCCGGAACAATTTTGTGAAAAAGGCGAAACATTACTCAGCTTTTGAGTTGTGTATACGCCCAGGCAGGCCAAGTGTGGCCGGCAATTTGCCAAGAAAAACATATGCGGAATACTTAGGTGGGAAAAAAGTCTTTGGTCCGCTGAGAAACTGCAGAAGCAGAGAGGGATTGAAAGATGAATAGAAACATGAAAGAATATTTATGCAAAAAATAATTAGGAAATAATGTGAATATGAAACAAATTTTTAGGAAACAAAAAATTTTAATGTAATTAAAAGCAAGCAAATAAAAATGTAAATCAAATAAGAGTAAAATGGGACAATAAATATATTTAAAATAATTAAAAAAGCAAAACCAAAAAAAATATATAATCAAAATGAAAAAATCATAAAAAAAATTAAAAATAATAAAAATAAAAATAAAAAATCGTTAAAAATTTAAAGACAATTGAAAAGAAAAAAATACAACAAAACGAAAAATTAAAAAAAAAATAAAACGAAGTTTATAAAATAAAATATATAAAAAATAACCAAAATTTAATTTAAATGAATTACGAATTAATGAAATAAAATATATGAAATTAGAATAAAATTAAAGCAAATAAAAATAATAAAAATGTTTGAGGTTATTTTTTACAAGCTTTTATTTAACTTGCTGTGCATGTATGTTTGTTTGGGGCAAATCTTGCAATAAATTTTTGACAAACTTCCCCTTGACCTAGATACTTGAAACCGCACAGTTGGCTCAGAACCCANGCGCAGGAGTCGAGATATTTGGTCAACCAGTATTTATGTTCCCCCCCATCTCGTGCTTATTTAGAAAGCTTGTTTTAAAAATATATATTTCTTTTCTATTGACTTATTTTTTTTTTTTATCAGCCACGAAAAGGTAAGCATTTTTACATTTCTTCAGATATTTATTTTGCTCCAGCAGAAAAATTTACCAAACTTCAAAATATCTTGATTTGGCTTTTTCGGACGAGAATTACAAGGTGTAAGTTTCACGCAAATCGGCAGCTTCAACGTACACATTTACTTTTTTTGGCATTGTTATTTAAAAAAAAAAAAATGTTTGGTCACGACAACCTGGAAACTCTGACTGCAGATTCGCGTTAAAGACAAAATTCCTTGAAAATCAGTAGCGTAGTGTCTCGCCCACAACTGTTCTTTTGTGTGCCTGTGTGATTCCATCGATCACAGAAAAATTCCCCTACATATGTATGTTCTTCTTTACCAAAAAAATGTTACTTTGAAAAATATAATATGAAAATCACACTTTCGAAGTTTACCTCGTGCAAGGAACCTTTAATTCGAATTTGGAATTTAGAGTAGCATGGTTTCAAAAAATCCGATATCAACGTGTTACGGTTATCTACCATATAAAAATTAATTGTGTTTATTCGTTATATGGAAGCAAATGCGACAAAGAAAAATTCTAAAAAATCAACGGTAATTTTTAGCCACGTGAAACTTGCACATTATTAGACTAAAATTGAATGGGCTATAAAACTGCGTACTCAAAAAAATTCTAACTCTTCTGGAAAAAAAAGTTTGAAATTTAGGTTGAAATTTGTTGAATTTTTTTGTAGTCCCTCACAAAGTTTTAAACTTGCGTTTATATGGGTTTTGTTAGAGAATGAACTTAATTTTATTTGAAAATTGCTAAAAATAAATAAATATTGCATTGGCCAATACTTTCAAGACGGAGCCAAGGAACTCGCGGTAAACTCCGAAAAACGACGAGCTGGGCGGGTTCAGGACCTAAAAACTGAATGTAGGGATGGGCGGGAACAAGGTCAAATATTTATTCCCGCGCTCATCTCTAATCGCAGTTATCATTAACTGACTTTGTTACCTTAATTTATTTAAACCGAGTTTTTTTTATTTCTTTTCTAAGCAAAATTTAATAAAAATACACTAGCCATTAAAAATTGGAAGAAGAATAACAAACAACATCAGTCACACAAAAAAAAAAAGTTTAACACCGTCACAACAATGACACAACACCAAGAACAACAACGACAAAGTAATGTTAGGCAGCAAACCCCCAAAAAAAGACGTTGAACTCTTTGTGCGAGCGAGCACTTCTTTTTTCACCAATTTTTGCACGATACACCACCAAGCAACTTTCATAAAAAGAATTTCGAAAAACCAACTGATGAAAATAAAATAATTTTAATAAATTGCAGACTCGTAAATTTTTCAAAAGATTTTGTTTTGCGGCAACACGTCGCACACTACAAATACGGCGACTATACGTGCGTGCCTGCGTGCGTACGACGACTTGCTGCGGTTTAACCACCCCACGACCACTCTCGCTCGGCGACTAAATGGCTAAAAGACAAGTGGCAATAGTGGAGCCACCAAAACCACAAAACACCGCAAAATTAGAGACGAAACTAAGAGCCCAGAGCGACTACAAGTACAAATACAAAAACAAATATTTCATGAGCATCTCAAAAAAAATAAAAGCGCGCGGTGCGAGCGTTATTAAAGAGTCTCCCCACCGCTGTGTTAGTACCCTGCAGTTT
>NW_016197007.1:0-2856 GCF_001687245.7 Rhagoletis zephyria | reverse complement strand
AGTTTAGCCGTAAAAGGGGTGTAAAGGACACATGATTGCCTATTTATATATATGATTTAGTGAGAAAGTGGTAATTATTTTAACACTTTTTTTAAATGCCTCTTTTTCTGCAAAGGCATTGCCTTTCTCAATTGTCTTTCAGGATCTTGGCCTTTTTTATGGAATCACTAAGTATAATGATTATTAAGCAACTCAAAAACTATAGCAGCGTGATAACCGACGTATCCTTTTGAGAGGTAGCCGCACCCTTATTAAAGGAATAAGACCCAAACTTTTCAGGTAAAAATTTCAGTAGGTTGCGTCTTTATGGCCTTTTCAATTTTATAAATTATCATTATTTTTAAGTGGAAAAATAAAACTGAAAATTAATGATAATCTCTGCGCTAAAAAATAAAAATCATAAAATAATCATTATTTGTAATCCCAAAAATAAAAATCAAATAATAATTATTTCCGTTTGAGCGAAAAAATAAAACTCAATAATAATTCATAAAATAATGATTAAATGCTGATTTAAATTATTTTACTCATAATGATTACCTTCCCTGCTTTTAAAATTTAAAATAGAATAGTTTAGTGAAAGTACCACATTTCACTGCTTTTGGACTGGTGGGGAACTAGTTACTATCGGACTGGTTCGTTTTTGGCAAAAAAGAACTAGTACTGAACTAGAAATCTGGTTCACTAGTTCGTGTTTTCCCTACAGGGTATGTATCGGCACCGAGTTTAATTCACTTAATGATTTCTGTTAATAGTAATTCAGAGTTGAAGGTTACTCAAATCGAAACAGTGTCAAATTTTCTTTTAACTGGCGCTAAATAGGATTTCTTTTAATTGCTTCAAAAATGTCGAAAGTGGAGTTGGATTGGCGTTAACTTTAAACTTGTAAGACTTTTGCAACACCAAAATGAGCTTAGAGCAACGTAGTTGAAACAGGGGCCGTAATCATTACAATTAAAATAACTTAGATCAGCGTTAAATCATTACTTTATGCGTTTTATTTTCCACTTAGAAACAATGATTTTTTAAAAAATTTAAAGGGCCATATAGACTAGGGTGCTTTCTTCGGGATTTTTTTTTCACTCCCAACTCGAAAACTAAGAAAAATTCCCTAAAATTTGAGGCCTTAATATTAATATTAAATGCACGACCAAGGCGTGCAAAAATTTCCCGTTTAAAATACACGTGAACTTTGATTTTTTTTTTCTTCAAAATTCTACAGCTCAAAGACATTTTATGGTATAATCTTGGTCAATGATAGGGTTTCTTCAGAAATGAATGCTGTCGCTACCTCTGAAAAGGATAGTATATGCAGCTTTTGAGCTTTTTGAATAATCATTATTCTTAAGCAAAAAAATAAAACTCATTCATTTTTATTATCTTTGAGCGAAAGATACAAATCAGAAAATAATCATTGTTTTTGATCGAAGAGATAAATAAATAATAACTAAATATTATTTATTATTTTTAATTCATATTGGTTAAACTTGAAAAAAAAAAACAGATTACACTAGGGCGGACAGTGGTCGTAATCGAAAATCTAGCGGGACGAAATACTAAAAATAAAAGTCTTAAAATCGGCGCTAGGACCGAATATAACTTCTTAGAAATATTTAGTAAGAAGGCCCCTACACTCTAGGATTCATATGAATGCCCAATATTTGCATTTTGCACCTGTAAAAGCTACGTATCAGAAATTCCTTAAAATTTCGGAGCTCGCTAGAGACGTATCAAGCACCTTAGGTTTTTTTCTAATCTAAAATATTTTTTAATAGTAATGAAAATTGTGACTCAATCGTGTCATCTTAGAATTGATTAATTCATTTATAAGAGCGAAAAAGATCAATTTGTGTAAGTATAAGTGAAATATAATTATGTATGTTAGATTTCAAAACTGCAGAAAAAATTTAAATTTTAAGCTAAAAATTTTTTTATTTTTTTGTATTAAAATATGATTCATTTAAAAAAAAAACTATATATGTAAATCACACTTTCAAACTTTATACAGAACTTAGAAAACTTCTTGTAAAGCAAGTGTAAGTTTTGAGCCTCTAAAAACTTGCATTGATTTTAATATTTTTTTTTGCTAACGTCTTTTACGGCTTTTTTCCACATAAGAAGCGAAAAGTAGTAAAACTGGCGTTGATTTCTTTTTATTTTTTTGCAAACGGTCTTGCGCATATTCTTCCATAAAAAATGCATGTTTATAAGTGCAAAACGCCGTCAACTAAAAAAAAAATATATTAAAAATCAATGCGATTTTTTATCCGTTCAAAACTTGCACTTCATTTACTAGAGTTTTATAAGCTTGTTAACTGCATACCCAAAAAGTTTCTAAAAAATTCTGAAGTTGCGAATTATACAGTTTNTGCACTTCATTTACTAGAGTTTTATAAGCTTGTTAACTGCATACCCAAAAAGTTTCTAAAAAATTCTGAAGTTGCGAATTATACAGTTTTTGTAATTAAAATTTTGACCGCCACTGTATAAAATACACACACACACAGAAAATTATAGCCAACTTTGTTTAATATTTGAAGTTAAGTGGAACCTAATTTTCACTATTTTCTATTAAAATCCACTAACTTTTTAAATAATAAAGCCATCCTGTAGGGACTCACCATTTAAAATTTTTTAAACCTACTTTCAGTTTCCTACTCTGCTACCACTAAAAAAACTTCTAAATACTACCAAACACCCCCGAATAACAGATTTCGACCGAATTCAATAAATTTTAAAGAATTTGTCCGGCATATTTTATTTTTGCAACTTGTTTTTAGTGGCCCCATAAACCAGTAGATTCTGTTAAAATATTTTTTTGACGTAGAATACGTCTTACCTTAAGGTATGGGGGCT
>NW_016197006.1:2256-2856 GCF_001687245.7 Rhagoletis zephyria | reverse complement strand
TCGCACTGTACATAAAAAGATGATCTAGAACAGAACAAAAAAAATGTTTTTTTATTGGTGCAAACTATAGTCAGCAGTTTATTCAGAAACAAGCGCTGGGGAACAGAGAGAGAGAGAGAGAGAGAGAGAACAGATTACTGCGCTGTGTGAAGAGTATAAAGTGATAACGAAAGTTCGCTGTGCTCACTGCTGCTTCTGCTTATCACTCAATGATCTGATCCAGAGAAAGGTACGGCTCCCAATAACCCGAAGCGATCTGCTCACTGTGAACACCAGTGTGAAGTTGGGAAAGTGTTTTGCGCAGACATTTAAGAGTTCTGGAGCGACTCATCGGGTTATTGTCATAAGCACCTTGGAAGTATCTAACGAGATTGATTCTACAGCTATAACAGTTGAAGTTCTTTACGTGGATAGCCTGACAGTGAGGCAGTGTCTGCTGAAAATTGAGCCACTGCACTTGCGAGTGAGAGGTAAGTTCCATGCGCAGATCGAGTGCTCGAACTGAAGTCAGCGGTGCCAACGGACGCAGCTCCTCTTTGGTTTGATTTCCAGTCAACCTTATCTCCAAAGACAAGTGGACCAGCTGTTGAAGTTGGGCGA
>NW_016197006.1:1921-2171 GCF_001687245.7 Rhagoletis zephyria | reverse complement strand
GAAACTGCTGACAGAGACGGGGAAACATGTTACTAGGGTAGACAAATGCTTCCCAGTTCATTCCATAGTTGACGATACAGCGGCGAAGAGGCGGACTGAGGTCGAACAGAGCCTGATCACTTTGAGAGGATGTTGTCGAGTGGAAGTACACCTGCAGGCCGACATTTCCTGATGCATGACGTTCGAGTGATCTCAGAAAAGTGGGTCCACTACGCTCTGAGAAACTCAATAAATCGATCTCAATGGCTTT
>NW_016197006.1:927-1765 GCF_001687245.7 Rhagoletis zephyria | reverse complement strand
ATTGATCCAGTCGGGCTGCTGCAACAGTTTCACGCAGAATTTCAGAATTGCGTTGTTGTAAGTCGCAATAAACTTCAGAGCAGTGACCGCAGAGAAGCTGTCGACAATCAGCTCGATGGTTGGTAAGTCAATCTCAGTTTCATCGCCCACCACCACCACCAGACAGTTCCACTTGCTGAGAGGAGTGCTGGTCATTGGAAAGTCAGAGAAGTACTGGTCAACTTTTCTCAACTTTTCCATGCTGTACCTGGTTGTGATGGATGTACATTCAACATTTTTCTGAGTTTCATTATAATTCTCATTGTCTGTGATGGCCAGTGATTTCACACGACGATTAGCTGCTCTGACCAGAGTTCTGCATCGAGGGCTCATCCGGGCCGCATTTAGTTGGCTTTTGGGCGTTAACTGCTTGATGACGGACATCAGTTCCAAATCAGTTAAGGGTCGACGAGGCGGCATGGTGGCGGTGGAGTCTGAAGACTGAGGATCAGAAAGAAAAAAAGATGGACGTTGCTGAAGGGAAGTCAATAAAATGCTGCTGCTGCTGTTGTTGTTGCTCGTAAAAGAAGAAGAGAGAATGACTGCGAGCAGTGCTTGTGTGCACTTGTGGTCACACTGCAGATATTGGATTGTCAGACAAGTCGCGAAAGGACATCTGGTCGAAATTTTTGGCTCCACCCAGGACATCTCCTCAAAGGAGGTAACAAAAAACAAGAAAATTTTCAAACTTGAAACTAAAATCTGAAATTTTTTTCGTAGATTCAGCTCGTTGAGATGACCAAAAAGTTAAAAAACGCTAAATGCGGCCATTTTTTAAAGGTTCCAAAGGTGACCAAAA
>NW_016197006.1:0-754 GCF_001687245.7 Rhagoletis zephyria | reverse complement strand
TTGGGGAAAAGTTTTGGAAAAATTATATGTTAAACTAGAAGCCTTTTTGAGTAAAATGAGTTTTTGTTTAAAACAAATCAATCATGGGAACACCGCTAAATATTTTTTTGAAAATGGCGTGTTTTGCACTGTTTTGAGTAGGAAAGAAAAATTGTTTCCCCACATTTTGTTTACTCTATTTACACCGATCCTGTTTTAGTCAATTGAGTGTCCTTTGGGAATATTCTTCTCCCTTCTCTTCTCAGGCATTGCTAGCGGCTCTAGGCCAATACACAAAGGACAAAAAGTTGTGGTCAAAAGGAGTTACTAAAAGTCAACTAAATTAGTATAGAAAAGAGATGATCTGATTTGATCAGAGTTTAATTTAAAGTCTAAATTGGTCTTCGCTTGCTCCTCTCAGATCTGCGTTGCACCTCTTTGAGGTTTTGTCAGTTTAATCAGTTGCTGAATTTTTAGTTTTGAAAGANATCTCAAATCGATTAGCTGCCAACAAAAATAAAGGGTAAAACGGGAGAGGTAAAAGAGTGAAAAATTTTAATGGTAGCTTTTGAAAATAATCCTTTAATCCTTCAAATCCTTTTTGACAAGAGAAAGAGAGAGAGAGAGAAGGAGAAGGAGTTAGGCAGTAGAAGTAATTGCAGTGCTGCTGCTGCTATTGCTATTTTCAAATGCTGTCAAAATAATATAATAACGGGAAAAAATCATTTCAGTAGAAGAATTTAATAACTCAAATCACTACTGCTGTTGTCCATTC
>NW_016197005.1:0-2856 GCF_001687245.7 Rhagoletis zephyria | reverse complement strand
TACCTAATAATAAAACACTAACAACAAATTTTTGGCTTACGCATTTTGGGCATACATGGATTTTGTGCGGCGGCGTGGCGTGGTGTGGTGTGGCGTGGCAACGCAGACAACTAACCATCTACGCAGCTTTGGGCCGTTTGTTTTTTGCAAGCGCATTTTTTATTTTTATTTTCTATAATTTATGATACCCGACCCCAGTTGTTTGAAGTTGAAACTCCTATACAGCAGGCAGTGAGAAAGCAAAAGCAGAGGAGTATTTAAATGAAATGAAAGTAGTAGGAGGTGGCAAGCTATGTAGCAAAAAAACAACAACAACAACAATGCACACGCACAGTATATGTAGATACTACTTTGTAGCTACAAACTATTTTCTAAACTTTTATGTAAATTCCCAAAACACAGTTATGTGAGTTGTTGTTGTCGTTTTAGTTGTAGTATACACTATCATCCCTGGGTGTACCTACTTAAAAAAATGCCAGAATACAAAGAAGCGCACTTCTGTTTCTCTGCTGCTCCCCCTGGCCCAGTGTGTCATNTAACATTTTAGTTGTAGAATATTTAGTTTTGCTGCGAAACTTAATCTTTCGCATTTGCCATGTTCAACTGTGCCGCGCGCACACCTGCTTGGATTCCCTCATTAATTATGCAACCAAATGCTGTGTACTGTACCACCAAAGGGGCAGCGCGACGGTGCGGCGGTGCGGAGTGTGGTGCGTTTGCTGACAAATTTGCATCTAATCTCTAATGTGCGTTATGTTTTGCTGTTAATGTACATACGGACATAGACAGTGGAGTGGTGTGTGTCACTTATATATTTTTTGTTTTTCTTTTTTGTTGCGCAAGTGTTGTTCCTTATGCATTACACATCTAAAAAGTTTTGCCGAAGCTTTGTGCTGCCTGATGAGTGATGGTGTTGAAGTTGGTAAGCGGTGGGTAAATGTTGCCGCAGTTGTGAGTGGAATGTTCTGTGCCTAAGTGTGAAAGTAAATAAGTAGTGGCACCTATGGGTGCAATTTCAAGTTATTTACAATTAAGTTGGATCGGGTGGGGATAGAGGTTTCTCAAATTTGTATACCTTTGGAAAAGCATTAAAAGGTAAGGCTGGGATTTGATTAGACATTAATTCCGCAGCCCTTTGCACTTTGTGAGTGTCATCTCCATATATGTATGTACCGAAGGAGGTTATATTTCTCTAATCACGGAAGGCTATACAGTGTTACTCCATATGTTTTAGTCACTTCGACTTGAGATCTGGGCATTGACATAGAAGTAAGCGAATTAATTTCTAAGTTTTTGTTATCATTAATGTTTTTTTTTTAACAGAACATTTTTAGGTTTAGACCAGTGTTAGGTGTTTTTGCAACATACTTGTTTTCTCTGCAAAAACCTGACGGACGACTTTCTAATTTGCAGATTCTATAAAGAGAGATCACCTCCGGACCCTCCTTCCCCCTTTGAGTCACTGCATTGTAACACCAAACCAAATATTGCTCGGAGATGTTTCGAAATATGCCACCAAAACTATTGGAAGACGTTAATATCGAACCGAGCAACTCCCGTTTAATTAATTTCTCTTAGTTTCGAGGCGCAAAATAATATTGACGCATGTCGAAAACTCAGACAATTAGTCGTACATCGTTTAGGTCTCAGAGAGAGAGAGAGCTGGAGAAGGTTGAATGTGAAGTTTAGAACTAGTAAAGCTTCAAGTGTCTTTTCACTATAGAGAAAGAGAGGTATAAGATGTTTGCGAGTTTCCAAGACTCTCATGAAAGGCATCATTGACACCGTAGAAAGCAATGGGTGTTGATATTTTTGCCTCTTCGTTTACGAAATAGTATTTTCATGGTGGTGGTGTCAAAAAATAAGAGGATGATCTCCAGAACTTCAACCTTGATAAAAGAAAGAAACGCACTGGTTGTGGTATGAAGTCAGTAGGGCGATTTCCCTATATTACGATCCATCATAGTGGGTGAACTAATGTGGCTTCTAATTAAACTGAATTAAGGTTTCCTGTCTACGCGGACAAACTCTAGACCCCTTTCTTTAATGAGACTTAAAACACTTCTTTAAACAAGTGAAATATTTGGGAGTTATTACTAATCACAAGGAATCCGCGCTTAGATTAAGCTATTCAAAAGCACAGGGCCTTCATTTGGATCTGCCGGAAACTGGGCCTGGGGCGTCAGACCTGAATTGGTAAGATAGATGTAAGAAAACATATAAAAATCCACCCTAAGATGGCCAGACACCTTTGGTAGAAAAAACTGAAATCAAGTCCTAGCCGTCCAAGCTCAGCTATTCAAACGACTTGATTGCGTGGCCATCACTAAGCAATGTGAACAATACCTACCGCGGCCTTCGATATGCCCCCAGATCTGCCTTCGCAGTACGTTGTAATCAAGATAGAGGTTATACTACTTACACACAATTAGACACTTAGAATAAAGTTAAAGGATAAGAAGCTAGGACACTCACCCATTCTCAGCGCTATATAAAAGGGCGATGATTTTTGCATTAGCTTCGTGGATCAATATTTTCCGAGGCACCATTTGGTCCTTTTTCCAAATAAACAAGGACAAGGGGCAAGGAAGTAACACAAACACGGAAACATAGCCACCTCTGGTATCAAGACGGACTATGGTCTCAGAGTGGGGGTATACTTGTATAACCTTGAAGACTCCTTTTCACTGGCATGGTACAATTTAAATTTGCTTTTCAAGCTGAGGTTAATGCTATTGTATGCGTTGATTTTTAACAATATTTTTTGCTGACGGTGTCACGAATTTTTTCCCATACAAAGTGTGCTCGAGAGTGCCTAGCATCGTCAACAACGGTATTTTCTAGCCACTTGAAACT
>NW_016197004.1:0-2856 GCF_001687245.7 Rhagoletis zephyria | reverse complement strand
TAACTCAATCCGAATAATAAAAATCGGGCCAGCAAGCATTTGCCATCCAGTATATAAAAATACTCCAGTTTTAAAGATTACTCGGAGATCTATCTACATATCTACATATGTACTAAGTCACATAATATAAACGCATATTTATCAAGAATTATTAGGGATTTCCAAATATGAGTATATCTGATTTTTTGTAGTACTCATGTGTTTCTTACACAAATAAACATTTGTACAAACTATGCATGTATGTATGTACATATGTACGTATGTCCACAGCAGCACTGCATACGTTGAATGTGCTTTTATTTGCTTCGTCAGTTCGAAATCATTTTTACTGCAATCAGACACGAATAAAGTCAGTCATTTCATTTCCATGCGCAACATACATACATAACNTAATTTTGGCCTGAACAAGTTGGTGTCAGCAACACCTGAGAGTAGGCACTCGTCATCGTGAATGTCATCTTTTTTTTTATCTTGCACGCTACCAAACGTCCTCTCCGGCGTCAATAAAATCGAAACGTTCCATGTTCTTTTCAGAAACACCGTTGCGGACGGCATGCACCCAAAGGCGAAAGGTGTAAAATTTTGCGAGAACATAAACGAATCAATTAACACAGAAAGGGAGGGTGGTAAAGAACGTATAAAGCAAACAATATGGAGAGGCTGTAGGAAATGGCATTCTTGAGAGACATGCTTGTTTGTAGCAGTGTTTTATTTCGGTTGGTGTGACAATGTGTCAAAAGTAATTAAGCATAGTGTCGACATCAATGAAATGTCAACCTCCAAGGGACATAGCAAATATGTACTTGTACATATACGGAATGATGCAAAAACAGCATCGGGTGATAGTTTGATGGATCGGGGGAAATTGCATATCGGCTCTAAAGCGTTTGGTGACAGTTACTGCGGAAGCACACACCAACTTAAATATGTTTACCAAAATCAATATAGGTAGAAAAATTCGCCATTTTTTGCCAATGCAATATTTGTAAAGTATGTATGTATATATGTTAAATAAGATCTTAAACGTAGAAAGGATTTTCTAATAAGAGCGGCTAGATGTTAAACACAACCTGTCATTAACGAAATTCTTTTTTCATTTGAAAGGGCAATGCCTGCCGTTATGTATGGGATGTAAAATACTTCTCATGTCCACCGCGGCTTCTCAGGATGTCACGGATCCGAGAGGTCAAGTTTTCAATGACTCTGTCGCATAGATCCGGCTGAGTCTGTGCCTGGGTTGACTTTAAGGGCATCGGTCGATTGTGGCTGTTTGGCATAGAACTGCGACTGCAGGAAACCTACAAGAAAAAGCCAAGCGGGATGAAAAGAACGAGCTTCAAGCAGACTGTGCTTCGTGACTTAAGCTGTGTGACACGTAGCGCCAACCTGCTGGAACCACATTCGTTGAAGTTAAAGTACGTAAAATTCCGAGTTTAGTGCACGATGAGAAATGCACCGCTTGAGGCTTTTCTGCAAACTTTCACGGACCTAGGCGACGATCTTGCCGGAGGAACACTGAAAGAATTCTGTGCTTTAAATTAGCATATTTTGAACGAAAAAAGGTGGAAAAAAATCAACCTTTCTATAAGGAAACAATTATAGAAAAGTAAGTGTATTCATGCCTCCGCCAGCAATTTGTGCCGACACCATTTAAAAGCAGCTAAGGAGAATGACGACACTATTTGTTAGATGGCACATTCAAGCCAATGTGCCTAAATGCGGGTATAAATAATTGTTGATTACCTATTTAGTATCGGAACCGAGATCATGTAAGTTAATTGATTGGATTTCACATACTTTTGAAACACAAATTATATGCGTATCGAGCCGGTCGCGAGGTCGCTTTTAAAAACGTAATAATGTCAATTGATCTTATTTCCGTTGGTCTTATTACCTGTCACCATTAGTTTACCTGAAGTCCTTAAAGCAGTCTTGGTTTCTTATACTTTCTATTTTTTTTTCTACTTATTATTTCTATTAGCCTTATTTGATTTGTCTCTTAAAGAAGGCATCTTTCCAACTGAATGGAAGGAATCGTTCATAGCCCCGTCACATAAAAACGGTAGCAAGTCTTCAGTGCAGAGCTATGGGGGCATAGCTAAGCTCTCTGCAATTCCTAAATTATTTGGAGCAATTATTACAAATCAGTTGACACATTCTATCCCCTTGAACATTTCATAATGTCAACATTGGTTTTGCAAAGGGATATCAACTTCAACAAATTTACTGACTTCACAACCTACATATGTATATTTTAAAAGCGTTTAGTAAACACAAAAATCTGGAAGTTATATTTATATCTGTGTTCGTATGGAACCGTAGCTTATGTCGAAAGGGTCATTTAGTATAAATCGGCATTCGCAGCACACGATTGCGAATGACTCACTGGTGCCGGCCGTTGAAAAACTTTTGGCAAATAAACGTGCGGAAATAGTTCCGATACTAGCAAGTCAATATTCTTATTAAGTATCATCTAAAAATTCCTTATCGTTTCAAGAATAAAGGGAATGGCGCATTATACTAAAGCCAGCTTTCCGACATAAGCTACTATTCCCTACGAACACACATATGTATACTGACTTCAGTAAAGCATTTGACAAAGTATGTCACTCGTTGCTCATGTATAAACTTGATCTTCATCAACCTAATTTTCTACATTGGATCTCTTCATACCTCTATGATATATCACAAAAGGTAATATTTAAAAATAATATTTCTGACGTCATTGATGTTACTTCAGGAGTCCCACAAGGTAGCCACCTAGGCCTAAACTTAAACAGCATGGCTAACTGGTGTAATGTGAAACGTATGCCTCTAAATCTTAACAAATGTAAAGTAATGTGCTTCTCGCGAAGA
>NW_016197003.1:0-2856 GCF_001687245.7 Rhagoletis zephyria | reverse complement strand
GCAGTCGCCAAATTCACCGAAGGTTGTTTACTGGTTATATTGTGGCGCCCATGATGCAATAAAAGCTGAGNACTTTTATTTCACACCAAAGCTACACTGTTTCCATGTAAATTTGCAAAGAAGCAACACGGTGCCACTGCTAAGGGAGCGGTGCGAGAGAGACAACTGTCAGTTTATCGAACCTTGTATTATTGAATCATGGGGCAGTCGCCAAATTCACCGAAGGTTGTTTACTGGTTATATTGTGGCGCCCATGATGCAATAAAAGCTGAGGCACAACACCGGCGAACGGCAAATTTTTCGTCGCGAATGTTCGCCGAAATAATTAAAACACACTGATTTATATGAGAACGCGCACAAGCAAAGCAAACGACGAAGTTTGCTCGACGACTGTTGGCGACGATAGATTTATTTCTTTCGCCGCGGTCAACGGCAACGACAAAAAAAGGCCATGATGACCATACTTTAAAAGTTTTCGTAAACTTTGTTTAAAAGTAAAATAATATACCTTATATTTTTCTATCAGAGATTAATCTAGTAAAACGTAAGTTTACTAGTAGTTATATTTAAAGATTATTTCTATATTTTAAACTTCTTCTTGCTGGTATTTTCCCTCTTCGTTGTAAAAGCTTCCTTCTTGAAACATGGTCACCTTATCAGCTGACAGCATTCGAACGGCTCGATACCTCTCTATTTGTGTTTCAGTAAGCGAATTAGCTGGGCGAAAGTTGGTCGTCGGTATCGCCCTTCTGGGCGAAATTTGCCGTTCGCCGGGTATTGTGTTTCAAGCATAATACAAGGTGTTATCAGTTGGCAACTTCTCGCTCTAATTCCGCCATATTGACTTCCTTACGCGAAACAGTGTTACTTCTTTAACTATTCTATGCCCATTAATATAGTTGAATGGTTTTTAATTTTTCTCAGTACACACACCTTGTTTTCTTAAAAAGGTATTTTTTTCTTATTTCATTTCATTTCATAACGAATATACTACAAAAAAGCAAATTTTGTTTAGGAGAAAATGTGAAATTATATATTTTTCCCCCATATGGGGATTCATTTCTTCCCGTTTTTCTTCTCATTCTACTGAGCTAAGGCAGTGTCAAATCGAGCTGTCACAACTGATACCACCTTGTATTATTGCATCAGGGGTGGCGCCGTTTGTGGTACCGCTACTTCATGATTCAATAATAAAAGGTTTGCTCAAAAAGCAGTTTTCTCGCTCCTTCTTGACAAAATCGGCACCCTTAGCAAAGCGTTGTGTGTGGGTTCGTGTGTGTGTGCAAAGCTTGGCTGACTTCGAAAACGTATCAATACAATAGGGGTATTCTCGAAGTCTTGTACGATGCACGGATTGCACGAAATGCAAAAATAGTATTCCAAATTTCGAAGAGTATGAGAGCACCCTATTGCAAAGTGGTAGCATGCATGGGTAGCAAGGAGCGAAATTATGTATCAACTACAATAACAAGAAACAGCAAAAAAAAATGAAGTGAGCGAGATGAGAGGAATGAGAGAAATATGCAGCAATTCCAATAACAAAACAACTAGCACAGGGTCGCATTTATTTTGCTATGCTATTTTGCAAAATATATACATGGGTTTCGACGTTGCATATTTTGCAGCGATAGGAAATGTTGTTTCTCATGTATTTTGTTGTTGTGTGTTTGCAAGTTATGCAATCCATGCAATCCGTGCTACGTGCAATGGCTTTGCAAGATTTGGAGAATACCCCTAATGTTTGGAAACTGTTTTACTGTGGTATTCAAAATGCAGAGTTGCGACACATCGCAACCTTATGTATTGCATATTTTAAATATTCAATTTAGCAATGAACAATTTTTCTGAATTTTCCATTTTTAAAACACCAATGGTAACCAAAAACAAACGAAGCATCAACTTTGTTTCTGATGCGCTGATTGCTCTAGCGATACGTTTCGATAACTTTTCGAATGCGTTTTGGAAAAGTATACACTGTTAACATTTTGTAGTTCGGCGTTATGGGACATTATACTTTGTACGTATGCAAAGCAATTGACGTTTTGGAAGTCAGCCCTTTTGTAAGGGAGCTAAGGGAGTGTCAAAACTCTAATTTCAATAATGAGCAAACCTTTAATTATTGAATCATGCCGCTACTTTGGTTTTGCCGATTTTGACAATTGTGGTAACTTGTAAACAAACCTTTGTTTACAAATCCGCGAAAGAGAAATTTGAATTATAAGTAAAAAATCAGTTTAAATTGTGTTAATTTGCAATTTGTGAGTGACTTTTGAGTTGAAGACTGCGTAAAAACTAATAAAATAAAGTGCTATGTGTTAAATTGCGACAGTCGTCAACATGCAAGATGCGTAGATGCATGTGTAGCGCTGGGACGAATCGCTGCATTTTAGTTGCGATCCCGTACGAGTCCGGACTAGTCAGAAATAGTCAGAATCGGGTCAGATTTTACTGGAAATCGATCCCGTACTCTGTTCTCTGACTATTGAGAGGACAAAAAAGAGAGTAAATACGGTTCTCTCTCTGTCAGAAGTTACCAGTTTTAGTCCGAGAATTTTTTGCTGGTAAACTCTGGTATATGTGTCAAACCATCAGCTGTAGTGTGTTTGGCAACCAAATTGTAAACAAAAGAAAAGTGCACTCTGCTAATTCATGTTGAAAAGTATTTAATTAATTGTTTAAGTGGATTCTAATGAATTTGAAAGTATTTTTGGTTATTTACATGTGTGAGCTGAGTGTGTTTACATACAAAATAAGCAAAAATTTACAACCAAATTTGGAGGTTATGTTGAAGTTTACAGAAGTTACCATTTTTTACTAGAAAGCGATCCCGTACTTTTCAATGTTACTCTCTCGCTC
>NW_016197001.1:0-2856 GCF_001687245.7 Rhagoletis zephyria | reverse complement strand
GCGCATCTGGTAGACAGTACAAAGATAAAGAGACAAAATTTTGATTTTCACATCGCAGTACTTTTTATAAATTCACTTTAAGCGTAAGTTAATAACACTGGACAATAAAGTTAAACTTATTTCTTTTCTAATTTCTATATAAAAACATCGAAAATTATATATCAACCGATTTTGTTGTTGGTATTTTTTCTTCTGAATTAGGCTAGCTATAACTGGCTACAATGGGAAATGGAGTGCATTTTGGATATGCAGTTACAGTTTGTCGATAAATTTCGAAAATTCCATACGTAGCGATAATTCAATGAATTTCAAAACCACTAATAGCCAATAAACAAAAAAATTCAATAACTCAACAGTTTTCGATAATTTTCGATAAATTTTGATAACTGGACGTTTCGAGGGCTCGATAACTTAAAAATGTATGTAACGNATTAATTTTAATAGCACCATATTTTTCGAAAACTATCGACAAATTTCAATAACTTGTTACACTCTGGTAACATGATAAAATTCGATAATCTGTGTTAGTTCAATAAACTTATACAACTTGAAAATTCGATGAATCGATATATTTAAAAATTCCAAAAATTTTGATTCGTTAAATCGACCAATTTCAGTAAATCAATAAATATCGATAACACGATAATTTCAAAGAACTTGATGCATTGCGATAACTCGATAAATTTCGTTAACCCTATAAATAATGATAATTCAATAAATATCGATAACTTTATAAATTACGATAATTCCATAAATTGTTATAGCTCGATAACTATCCGTAAATTTGCACAACTACTTTGTGTGCTTATAAATTACGGCCAGTCAATAAACATTGATCAGCTTGAGTAATTCGATATGTTGTGACAATTCAATAAACATGGATAACTCGATAAATTTCGATAACCATAAACTTCGATGGTTCGATAATTTTCAGTAACTTGATAATTTTGATAACTAAATTTTTTATGACTAAATTTATTTCGATTCCTATCGAAAAATTTTAATAAATTCGCTCCCCTTTTCAATTGACTTAATTCTTAGGTATTTCTCTTTGTTTTCATTTTCGTCTTTATCTTCAATTTTGCCTTCACTTTTTTGTCTTAATCGTTATCATTTGATTGTTCATCACCACATTTATTTTTATTACAAAGTTTTGCAACAACTATACATAAATACCGAAATTTTTAAACGACGATTTTACGACGTAGTTTTCAACCAATTTTGAAAACTCTCCTAATCTACAGAAACGAAGCTTTGAACAGAATCGCCAAACGAACGGAGACAAAATTTATATTAGCGTATTAGTATACGGATTTCTATTATTGTATCCGCGTTCGGGCTAGAGTTGCCAAGTTAAATTTTTACCCTTAGATTCAGGGTTTTCCGATCGAATCTCGGGTATTAGAGTTGTTAAAAGCAACACCTAAATATTTCGAGTTTTTCATAGTTGCAAGTGCGCTATCGACGTGAATTCTTTCTTCCAAAGGCCAACAGTCCTTTTGCAGAGCTTTAATAATGATCCAGCAATTTTCAGCTGATAAAAGTAGGGAAACTTTTCCTGGTGGTTGGGGGCGCTTCGATTTTTCTTTCAGTTTTACTGCTGAAAAAAATTATATACAGTATTGCAAAAACCACAGTTCATGCGCACAACATTGTAAAATTTTATAAAATATATGTTTGAGTACATAAAAACTTTTAAAACAACAATTTTTATGACAAACATAGCTTACATCAAATGGGATGTGTTGAGGGATTTGTACATTGCAGCACCAATACATATCTATAAATTCACTTTGTATGTGCAAGTAACTACAAATAGTAGATACATTCAAACAAAGTCATAAATCGCTAACTTACACTGAAAATTTGTTAAGTCCAAAATTTTTAAATTTTACAGTTGAGGAGAAAAACTTCCAGGACTGATTTTCTTGATATATATTTTTCATAAACTGCGATAACATCATTTTTGCATACTCAAAGCAAAACATAACTAAATACATCGAAGCGGCAGAGTTCGATGTTAGTGAAACTTTTTGATGATAATTTGAATTTGTCGGATTTTTTTAGTATTTCGTTTCCCTGCATAGAAATAAGCAAAAAAAACTGTCTCGAAATTGAAGTTTTCATAAAAATGGACTTAGCAACTTTTCACTCTAAGCTAGCGAAATTCTTCATTCTAAGCCAAAAAGCTTGCAATTTCATAAACAAAAATGTATCGTCATAAAATTTTATGTTGTAATCATAACTTATCACATTAATATAAAAAAATCTGATGAGCATCCCTTGTGGTATTTGAACCATGACTGGTTCGCGATAATACTCTAAATTAGAAACTTCAGTTTTGCACACTGAATATGGTTCTTAAGTTATAGCTCATTAAAAATTTAACGCCTGTGGGATATGCCACGCCCTCTTGTATAGCCTCATTTGTATGCCTTTACCATCGATCTCCACACCAAATTTCAAAGTCATGCTATGAATGTATAGCTTATTAAATATGTCACGCCTAGGGCAGATGCCATGCCCCTTGTCAGAGCTCATTTTTTATACGCTGTGTTAAAAGTTAAAGCTCCATGAAAATCCATTCAGTAGTCCCGGAGAATAGTAACTCACAAACACAAGCAGACAAACGGGAAAACAGACATACAAAAATTCTAAAAGTGGTCCAAATGTATTCCATTTATTATATTCCCTGCATCAACTTCGGTCATTCTATTAAAGAAATTTTTAATGTACAGATATGACTTTTCTAAAAACTTTTTATATGTAGCACAGATTTTGATTCTTTTTTCATGAAGCAGAAAAATAAAAAATAACAAGTAAGAAAGTCTAAGTTCGGGCAGAGCCGAACATTAA
>NW_016197000.1:0-2856 GCF_001687245.7 Rhagoletis zephyria | reverse complement strand
AGAGTAAAAAGGTGCAACTGAACTATACTGAAACTACTCAAAGTCCTTCCACTTGTTCAGCCAGATATGGTTGGGCGTGATGTTCTCCTGGTTATCCACGTGGCCTCCACTCGAGCTGTGACTTGGTTGCGGGGTCACATAGTCGGAGACTCGGCTGATCATGCAGTTACAGAGATCGTTGACGCGGTACCGTCGCATGAACTGCTCACCCTTATCGCTCTGCTCCTGGAGCGCCTTCAGTTGGCTCGCACAAATGACGCTAGTGTTGTTGTGGTGTTGCTGTTCTTGGAAGTGTTGGTGCGCTTTCATCTGCTCGCTATTGGTGATATCGCCCAGCTTGACTCGATAGCTGCCCTCCTGCTGCAGCGACTCGAAGTGATCCTTACCACTTTGGCAGGTGTTGATGCTTATGGCGTCCCAGTCTAGCTCCTCTTCAGTGCGCATATCACACGTCTCGCACTTGTCGCTAGCCTTGTCCAAAGTCTCAAAGTCCATGTCCATCACTTCAGCCGATTCTTCTTCGGCAGCATCAGCAGTGCGTGAGTTTTCCATCGCCTGATCCTCGTAGATGGTGAACGGCCGTGGGGCGGTCTTGATGCAGTAGGTTCCCATCTTTGGGCTGCTAAAGTCCAACCGGGTGCCCTTGACGGCAGTTTGCTTCAACGCCGCGGCCGCAGCCTCTTTCGCCGCCGCCACCGTCGCCACTTGAAGAGGTTTCGAGCTGAGAGTCTTCTTTCGAAGGATGGTCATCATAAATTGGCGTTTCTTCCCGAGGACCGTCTTCATGGCATTATGCGTCAAGTGCTTGCCGATGTAGACGTCGGCGGCGAAGAGGCGATCACCTCGTTGAATGCCCAGTCGTTCTACCAGCGAGTTGGGGCGGACGGCCTTGACGATCGGGTAGCGGTGCTTCCAGTCACGGGTGACGATGAGGCCCAGCGGCTCGCCGTCCTTCAGTTTAATCCGGAGGTGCATCATATCGTACTTGAGCTTCATGGCGGACGACAAGGATGGCTATTGAAGATGATGAGGAGGGGCGATGGTGGTGGTGGTGGTGGTGGAAGTAAAACAAGAGAGAACAGAGGTAAAAGAGCTAATGCCGAGAGCGAGGTGATGCAAGACGGCTAGCTTTTATAGCTGCCGAAACCGTTGTCGAGCACATGACCCACTCAAGTTCAGGTAGCTGTGATTGTGCAGCAGCACCAGCTTGAGCAACGACAATAAATCTGCAGCACACCCGATTCATTCGCTCGTTTGACTGTGACAGCTGGCGAGACCTGTGAGAGAATTTGACCGAGACACGTGCCGTTTATTTGATGACTCCCAGTTTGTGAATGTAGTGGTAAAGTCGTACGCCCCTTCTCCGGCCATGACGCAGCAGCCAGTAGAAGAAGGCGACGTAGAGAAGCACCAGAAGAAGGGCGACCACCGTGAAGGCCACACTTGGTGTCCACTGGCGCTCCTCTTCACCTTTCGAAGAAGATCGGTCCACGGAGACCACTGTGGTCGCCTGTGGAAGGTGCACCACCTCCTCCGTCAGGTAGAAGTGTGCTGCGCCAACAGTGAAGGAGACGATCGCCGTCAGCAGACCATAGCCAAAGGTCTTCATCAGGTAGGCGAGCACTTCCTCATCACGGCGCGGGTGGTGGTGGTGGTGTTTCGCAGCCCTTGCAGCACGGATGGAACTTGCAATGTTGCCAAGAAGCTTGCCCAGACCTTGGGATCTATTGTACACATGCATTGAGCACTTGGGAACACACTTTGATTGGGGAAAATCCGCAACCTCACCCACACACACACAATTGGTAAGTCAAATCATCAGGTTTATCTTAAAAACAAAGTTATTGGTATTACTGATAATGTTCTAAAATAAAATGTACAAAATAAAAGTTCTACTGATAAGCAAGTCAAAAAGCTGGTGCGCGGTTGGTCGACATTTTCCTCAAGAAGTTTGTTGCATGCTTAGCGAACGCTGTTCAGAAACTGAACCTCCTCGCCGCGAATGAGCAAGTTCTTCCCCAGTTTCGTCTCTACTTTGTCCTGCAAAATGGTAAAAAGTAAGAATTTTATGTAAAACCACAGCAGACAAATAAATGCACTCACCTTGATCATGCCTGCCTTCTCAAAGGCCGTGCCGCCGCAACCCTTGCACGCCTTGTCGGGCATAAACTTGTTCAGCGTATAGGTGCGCGTCTTGCAGCTCTTGCAGCTGAAGAAGCGCTTCTTCGCCTGGTGAAAGTCTACCTCGTGGCCCTTCGACTTGCAGAGGTCACTCTGCGAGAAGGCGGTGTACTTGCAGGCAGTACAGGTGACCACCTTGGCGGTCATCGAGTGCGCCTCAATCATCCGGCTCTCCATGCGCTCCTTCTTCTCCAGCCGCCCAAAGTACTGCTCCTCCAGTTCGCTCTCCACCTGCTCGGCCAGGTGCTGGTTCACCGAGGTCCGCTTCATCGTCGCCTCGATGAAGGCCGCCCTCTCCTTTGCCTTTGCCCGTTCCGCGGTCTCCTGCTCCTGCCGAAGCTCGTCATTCGACTGCAGCACACAGGAGTTGACCCGCTTGAGAATGTTGGACAGCTTTTTCGCCTTTTCGCTGGCGGCACTGGCTGAAACAACTGTTGCTGCTGCTGCACTGACTTTCGGTGTCACTTTAGAGGAGGTGGCTGAAGGAAGGGGTTTGTTTTTTAGAATCTCGATTGCCCTCCGCTTGGCAGCACTCATCTGGGAGGAGCTGACGTCCAGTTCGATTGTTGCGCCACGTTTGATGCCCTTGGCCAGCATTGGCGAAGCCTTTTCAGCGGACGGTTTTGAAGCGCTCCCCTGACTGCTGCCGCCGCTACTGGTAATGTTCCGATCTTT
>NW_016196999.1:0-2856 GCF_001687245.7 Rhagoletis zephyria | reverse complement strand
CACAGTATTTGTGGAAATCACCGGGGAAAAGGATTTTTGTATCAAAAAATATTTTCACAAGAAACACAAACACATGGGACTTTTCTATTTGCAATTATTAATAAAATATCACAAAAATCGGGAATGTTATATACTATTTTCGATTTAATTTCATGTTACTTGTACAAATCATTGAAAAAAAATTTAATTTTTTTTACTTGGGTTTTCTATTTGAAAATTTTCCAAAAATATCACAAAAATTATCAATATTCATATTTAATTAACATTCCAAATGCTCTCGTGAGATTTAGCTCTGTTAACATTCTTCTTTTCTGCTTCGTATTTTGCTTTCGCTGTTAAGTATTCCAAATATTTGTCGCTCTTAAAATGCGCTTCGCCAGTTTAGTTGGCTCGAAAAATGTGGCATTCACATTTCTTGGACCTTCTCTATAAATATACGTTCTCTGTGACAGCAGCAACATTGCCTAATCGCCTACTCACCACGGCCCGTTCCACCCACGTACACATAATACACCTACACACACACATATACACATGAATTGTATTTACACATACACACACACGTGAATTACAACATAATATGAAACAAGACACAATTTTACGAATGTCATATCGAGCAGGCGTGTTCTACGCTATAACCCCGCTAACGCAAATTTAATAAAGTGCATTAATATTCCCACCAAAAGGTTCTACGGGTTTTTTTTCATAAAAAGGTTCGAAGCTAGTGGTGAGTGTGCCCCCCAAAGTGTTTGCCCTTGGTGTACGACTGTTCATGGTCCTTCGAGCCGGATACTCGCGGCTTATTTTACATCCACTAGACGACAAGTCGTCTAGGGCGGCCAGGATGTTTAAGCGACTTATGCATTTCCCGCATAAACAAAGAACAGCGAACACACACACGCACTTGTATATTGCACTCCCGCCCAAAATCAAGTGCAGCGAATAAACACACGCACTTGTTCTTGTCCGGCTCGAAGGACCATGAGCATTCGTACACCAAGGGCAAACACTTTGGGGGGGCACACTCACCACTAGCTTCGAACCTTTTTTTTTTTAAAAAACCGTAGAACCTTTTGGTGGGAATATTAATGCACTTTATTAAATTTGCGTTAGCGGGGTATAGCGTAGAACACGTCTGCTCGATATGACATTCGCAAAATTGTGTTTTGTTTCATATTATGTTGTAATTCATGTGTGTGTGTATGTGTAAATACAATTCATGTGTATATGTGTGTGTGTAGGTGTATTATGTGTACGTGGGTGGAACGGGCCGTGGTGAGTAGGCGATTAGGCAATGTTGCTGCTGTCACGGAGCCATTCACGGTCGAAAAAGGGGGAATGGCCGAACTCATTTAGCCATCCCGGCCCCCCTAGGCGAGTCTTCAGCCTAGTAGTTGCTGAAGTTGCTGCAGGGTCTCCACTACGTTGCGTAGTCCGGTTGCACGACGGGGACGTTGCGTAGGCTGGTGCCGGCGATGGGTCCCTGCTGGAGCGCGATAGCGAGCCCCGGGGTGGTTAAAAGTGCGGTGGCCCTGTTGTGCTGGTGGTCGCCGCGATCGTGCTACCTTGCCTTGCGGTCTTCGTCGCCCATTACGGTGGGCAACTGGTGTCTCGGGAATGGTTCGTGCGGGGGTGCGATGCAACAGCGTGTGGTGCGGTCTGTCGCACAGTTGGCACAAGATGGGTGAGTCGCACTCCCTCGTTGCGTGCGATAGCGCCAAGCAGTTAAGGCAGTACCCATGAGCTTGCGCGACTTGCTGGCGCTGAGGCGGCTGCATACTCCTAAAAATGGAGCATAGGCGTAGCTTATGTGGGCGACGACATAGCGGACATCGTACGCCATGTACGGCTGCTGGGCTCCTTTGTGGAGGTTCTGCGCGTGGTGATGCCGTCGGAGCGGCGGCGGGTCGGGGCGTGGGGTTTCGAGGCGCTGCGGCCGGAGCTGCTGCGGTACGCGGCACAGTAGAGCGAGGAGCTGCTACTGGCGGTGCTGCCGAGCGGGGCACGGTGATTGCCGAACGGATAGTTGGAGTTGGTGTGGCTTCACTCATTTCCACGTCCATATTTATCTACAGTAGGGAGGAACGGACTTTAGTATAGGTTAGATGCAAGCAGTTATGAATATGATTGCTAGGCGTAAGCCACTTGGTGTGGGTTTGAGGGTACGGATTTAGGCACTTTTGATATTCTCGGTTTTTGTTACGTTTATTGAGTTGCGTGGTTTTAGTTTTATTTACGGTTTTGAGCATGACGGAGTTACGATTGTTTTTCATTGATTATTAGCGTCTTCGGTCGGTAGAAGGCAAAGTTTTACGAGCGGTCGAGTTAGTGTACCGTTTTGTGTGCGCAAATCTACGACTCGTATGTGACCATCGGAGCCACGATGTAATTTTTCGATTCTTGCGAGGCGCCACTCGGTGGGGGGAAGACACTCATCGTGGATGAGAACACATTCTCCGATTTTAGGCTCCTCTTGAGTATTCTTCCATCTATATCTTTTATGGCGGTCTTTTAAATAATCTTCCTTCCATCTACGACTGAATTCATGATGGAGAATTTTCATTCGTTCCCATCGATTCAGTAGAGATAAGGATTGCTCGTCTGGTTCGGGTATTGCCAGAAGTGGAGCACCTCTAAGAAAATGCCCAGGGGTGAGGGCAGTGAAATCGGAGGGATCTTGCGAGAGCGCAGAGAGGGGCCGTGAGTTAGGAACGGCTTCTATTCGGGTTAATAATGTAGTAAATTCTTCAAAGTTAAATTTGTGTGCGCCAGCGACTTTTTAAAATGTGTTTTGAAGCTTTTTACAACGGATTCCCCCCATATGTGGAGCACTTGGTGGGATAAATTGCCAATCAA
>NW_016196998.1:0-2856 GCF_001687245.7 Rhagoletis zephyria | reverse complement strand
ATATATAAATATATATACATAGTACTGTTGCTTACAGTTTCTCTTTGCCCCATTAAATTCTTTGGGCGATGAATTTGATTGCACGAAAAAGTTTAACAGAACAATGGCTTAGAAATGCTAAGCACCATGGATGTTTATATTGTCGCCATGGTTGAGTCGTTAGAGGTTAATCGCGACTCTTTTTCGATTTTTCAGAACTCTCCAATGTTTTTTTTCGGAGCTTTCCTTGTTTTAGTTTTAAAAACTTTTCAGTGTCTCTCATGATTTTTTTGGGAATATATAGGACTTTTTCGAGATTTTCGGTGCTTTACTGAATTTATTCGCAATTTACTTTTTTGAGGGATTTTTGAAATTTTTCAGTATTTTGTGAGGCTATTCGAATTAGGATTTCTTTTAGAAATGTTGCGGGACTTTTTCGAGCCTTTTCGCAATATTTAAAAAATTTTTTCCGGACCTTTCGAGTTTTTTCAGATTTTTTCATGTTTTAATTTATTTCATTGTTCCGGACTTTTTAGAATCTTTCGAGTTTTTTGAAAATTTTTCGGACGGAATTTTTCCGTATGTTGGTTTCTGGAGTTTTTTCAGTATGTATGAAGATCTGGGGCTTTTTGGAAAATTTTTGGGGATTTTTGGAGTTCTTAGTTTTTTATTAGTTTTTTTTTGGATATTTCGATATTTTTTTGGAACGTCTGAATTTATTCGTATATTAATTTTGGAGGCTTTCGCAGTTTCTTCATTTTGTATTTTCTGAGACTCTTCGGACTTTTTTGAAAAGTATTTTAGAATTTTTTCCTATTTAAATTTATACGACTTTTCGGAACTTTTTAAGACCTTGGCGGTTTTTGAGCTTATTTGTTTCTATTGTTTTCTTTTTTGATATTTTTGGGGCTTTATAAGTATTTTCTGGTCTCTTTGGACATTTTTTTGAAACGTTTTTCGGGATTACTGTAGAAATTTCTGATTTGCCGCTCAGTGGGCTCTTAAAATGAATAAATCGGGATTCCTCCACCAAAGCTACCCCCTTTAATTTTTGACCTATAGTTTCATACGGGTTGCTTACCGCATCTCGCAAATAAGTTGCTGATATTTTCCAGAGTGCGCGAACGCGACAAAATAGTCAACATTGAGTATAGTCGTGCAGCCGTAAAAGCATTCTCAGCAGAACGTCCATACCGCATTGCAATACTTTTGCTACAGAGAAATAAACTCCCGCCCCTACACCATCATTCAATAATATAAGCTTGTACCAATCGTACAGAAACAACATTTACCGTTGGTAATGAAAACGGTTGTATTGGTTTTCTATACACTGAGAGAAAAAAAATTTCGAATTAAAAAAAAGTAAAGTAAAGTAAAGAATTAGTAAAAAGTAAAAGTAAGTAAACTCGTAATAAATTTGTGTATACAGGTTTTATTATTTTGTATGAAAATATTAAATTCAAATACGCCCATATTAAAATGAAGCATTTTGAACTACTTTGCTTTTTCAAATTAAGATAAAAAATAAAAATATAATTTCCATGCTGCCTACAGTAGGATTTTAGCTCTAACTCTCTGGAAATTAACAAGCTGTGGCAGGCATCTTTGCGTACTCAGCTACAGCCAGACATGTAAATATGCTTTCAAAAGTTGAGTTTGAATCAACAGCACAGTACGGGGGCGTGGTTTTAAAACGTTAATCAATTAAATAATATTAATTTTTAACCGACTTCCAAAAAAGGAGGAGGTTATCAGTTCGTCGGAATTTTTTTTTTTTTTTTTTTTTTTTATGTATGTTACCGCACTTTGGACCACGTCAACCGATTTCGATAATTCTTTTTGCATCGGAAAGGTATGGTCTCAGAGGTGGTGCCATACTAATGGTTGAGATCCGATCAGTGGCTCATGAGATATATATATATATATATTTTTTTTATATGGGAGTTGAAGTCGGTTTTTTTTTTGCTAAAAATTACTAGTTACTATACGCTTTTTCGCTCAGTGAATTCATAAAATTTTTCTCAATGTTACACGCGCTTTTTCTCTAAGTGTTTTTATGTATTTATATTCGCATTTAAAGGTAATCTTATCTTGTAGCTGGATTATTCTTTGGTTTTGGGAAAGAGAGAGAGAGGGAGCGAGAGAGAAACAGAGAGAGAGAAAGGGTGAGAAAAGGGAGGGAGAGGTGGCTGTCATGCTAAGTGTCGATGTCATCAACGACTTACAAGTCAAAGTTGCACAGAAACTTCATGAGGGCATTGCCTATTAACTCTTCGTCTGTCTAAATTTTAATAATCCACAGCGCCAGCGCACTAAACGAATTTCACTTACCAGCACACCGTTTTCCTTACGTTTTGAAAAGTGAGCGGCATATGCTACCGAAAAGTACTGCAGCTTCTGTTTATCCACATATATTTTTGTATACATACCTCCGGAGAGCATCCTTTATGTTGATTTTTCTAATGGAAAGCGTCCTTATGATTGCCTTGGAACAGCCGTATTCCATGTCAGAGCATAAATCAAGAAAAGTTTGCATTTAAAATTCACGTTTTAGTGTGAAAGTTTTGCCCGAGACCATTTGAGTTTTTCCACTTTTTCCTACTAAATGAACTTATTTAAGCCAAATTGACGGAATAAACTAGCGTATTGTGTACTCGCGCGCCACAAAAGTTACCTCAAGCAACATCAAAGCGGCATTTCCATAAAATATGTAAAGCAACCACAATTTTTCCACCTTGTTAAGCCAGTAATTTGGCTTAAAAGGCATAGAAGAAGTTGGTTGTGGCGACGTTTTAAGTTACTCGTGGCAGTTTTTCGGCAAAAGTATAGCCAACCAGCAACAGGATCAAGTACAAATACCAACATAAATACCAAATA
>NW_016196997.1:0-2857 GCF_001687245.7 Rhagoletis zephyria | reverse complement strand
AAAAAAAAAAAACAAAATGTATGCATATTAGGCCTGGGTAGTTCTTGAACTAAAATTTAGTTACTAAATGAACTAAAGTATTATTTCATCTCGACAAATGGGCCAGGATAAATATCATGTCAGATAGTGAGGCAGCAACAAGGCTTGTGGACAACTATTAGTCTTTTAATTAAGCAAAGCTAAATCAAAAATTTTTAGAATTTCTGTCTGTCTGTCCATATGGTTGTACACTAGGGTGGTCCAAAAATGCACGAGAAAAAGTAAGGTCGGAATTTTTATGCTCTCACCCCCTAACAGAACAATACTCAAAAAAATATACCCCTATTTTTTATTTTGAAAAAACAACTTTTCGTAGAAATCGTATAGAAGTCTTTAAAATTAATATTGTTCTATCGGAAAACTCTGCTTCTCTGCAGGGTATTCCCTATAATAATTCTAATTGTTTATTAAACAATTTTTTCATAGCAACTATAATTTATAGGTCTGCCAAAAACCTCCAAAAATCCCAAAAACTGCAATAGAGGCACCCATAAAAATCGTTAGTATTAAAAAATAGGCGGAAGTCTCTTGAAGAGAACCAAAGCTTTCCGATCGAAGAAAATTGATTTTCAAGAATTCCATACCATTTCTATGAAAAGTTTTTTTCCCCATGTAAAATACATGGCGAACTTGGAGCGCTTTAAGCGACCTCTAAATATGCTTTGATTTCAAAACAAAAAATAGGGGTATATACTTTGCAGAGCCTAAACTTAAGGTTAACAGAGATTTCGTTTTCTACCTTACTGCTGCCTGTATCATTTTTCAGAATACATGTGGAATGAAAAGTCATTGCTCCATATTATCTACCTAGTGAATTTTGATTGAAAACGACAAAAGAAATCATAAATAAAAAGAAACATTGGTTTGTGATTAAGAAAAACTTTAAACTAATTAAAATCGTCCCTAAGTTTGTAAAACGAGGAGTAGGCAAAATCAAAGTATGGAAAAAATAACGAGACAAAGTTTGCCGTTCCATTTATCAAATACGAAACTAAATAACTATATTTAAATGAATAAGGTGCACTAAAGCGGCAACAACACAGCAAATATTTCAGTCGGGAGACAAAGAAAAGTATGAACAATACCAGTGCAGAATCAATAAAAATAATTGGCGAACTGTGAATGTCTGTCAAAGCGGAATTAAATAAAATGCCGGAATCAGATGATTAACAAAATATTAATTAGCAAACTTTATTGCTTATTGTTTGAACTATCGCTTTTATTAAAGGTTTTTATGTAATAGAAGAAAAAATAATGCATTACACTATGTTGATACATACTTTAATTATAGGAATGCCAATAAGAACTTGTAGGGTCCGAAAGGCACTGGGTCCTTGTAGACGCTAGATATTAAGTTGATAAATATTAGAGGGATCTTAGGGTTTTATTCAGAGTTTCTTTTCATAACCGCTTTCTCTACATTTCCGGTCTTCAGTTAGTATGCTTTTGGTGAACCAGCCTAAACAGCACCACCTGCTGCTCATTTTTCGAAACGTCTTCAAACCTATCGAAAATTCTGGGTCTTTGTTTTCGCTACGCCCCGCGCCTTGCCAAACTTCCTTCCACCTTAGAATAGCTAAAATGGAGATCTAGTGCCGCAAACCCCTCGTTTGGTGGCAGTCGAATTGTTGCAGCATTGGGCATCAGACCTAACAACTGTTTCACCATAATTGCACGTATTTGTGCCAAATTCCCCTTCATTCGAGCCGTTGTTGAACTACCCTCATGCAGTTTGTTCACAGCAGTCTTGATTGTAGAAGACTGAAAATCTAACTCCAAAGACCGTACAGACCTATTTTGTGACTCAATCGCCGATATATTGGCTTTGCTTGAATCGGCATTGAGCGCAGCAGAATTTTCCAATTTGTCCCAAGATTTTGGGCGAGACAGCCTCCTCGAAGCCATTTGTACGGTACGCAAGGATCTTTTGTCTTTTTAACGCCTTATCCGTCACCAATATCAATGAGTTGTTGGTTGTCATTATTTCATGTGTTTATAATAAAAAATACCTGTAACACTATATTTATCACTAGGTCACGGTAACACTTCGGGAAACTGGATGGCTGACGAATTAACGAGGATGGTAACCTTGAAAGAATATCATCAGCCAGGAAGCAGCTGCGAGTGCCAGTGACAATGTGGGTTTCATTCTTGAACAGTTCAAATTTGGGTAAGAACTAAGGCATGTGCATTTATAAGGTCTTTCTGGTTTAAGATAGGTCGGGACAATTCAACGATGTTTTGCATGCTTGCAAAGCAATTTTTATTTCAATTCTTATGGGGTATTCTGAAAGGACGCTATCCGACCAGAATTCCGCGGAGAGACTGAACATGATATCTGGTCAGCGTTAAAACACACGTGGAACCAAGAGGACAACCTGTATAATATCCCAGTAGATCCACAACAGGTTACGCCGACCGGAACCTAACGTAATCTAATAGAAAAAATTAGAATAAGAATATTTTTTTAGCTAACTTTTTTAAATTTTCGCCGAGCGTCTTTATATTTTTTTGACTCGAAGGGGAGAACCTCACTTCCAAATGACAGATGGTTCTTATGAAAGGGTTTTTTTTTGGAAAAATTAAACTTGGACATTTGCCATTTCCAGCCAAGGAGATATCATTTTTGAAAAAAGCTCAGACCATAAATCGAACCTCGTTCTTATCCACTAAATAATACTCCAATCAGCCATCAATACCGCCCCTGTCTACCGCTTACATATGTATGTAAAGGAAAGTATACAAATTTTAAATATATTTTATCCTAATTACTATCTTACCTCTGGCGACACAAAGTAACTCGGACTCTTCTCGATCG
>NW_016196996.1:0-2857 GCF_001687245.7 Rhagoletis zephyria | reverse complement strand
AAACTTATCCAATCAACATAAGCGACCTACAGTTCGTTACAAAAATATAACACTCTGCCGATTTCGATGATATTATTAGTGTTACAAGCGATCAAAATCGAAAAATTGAAATTTCAATCATTTTCATTTTACAGTAAATTAAAATCTGATGAGAAATGTAGACGTTACGGAACACAATGAGCACAAAAAATATATATTTTTGCAAAGAGCCCATCAATACCTTTCTTTTTTTTTCGTTTCTTGGTCGTTTCATGAGATATTGAGGAATAACTGAAAAGGTACTAAAAAAAAAGTTTTTCGAACAAATCTCGAAAACATTTATTTGAAACCATGGGTATTTTTTTCGTGTCCAACGACCCAAATTATGCCTAAAAAATTTGCTTTACAAAGGTTCATAGTTCGTGTAAAGTAATATGTAATATGCCTTATAATAATTTTGTAAATATTCATTACTAAAAGTTTAATACCAATGAAGCAAATGTGACTTATGTTTAAAGTTTGAAATTGGATTAATAATTAAGAAATATACACTCTTCGTTATTTGAATAGCCCATCCTTTTAATACTTAGTAGGTACAGTTTTCTTTTGGTTTGTTTAATATTCATTAACTTTTTATAAAAATATAGCATATTCTACGTCTACATCCCATTTTAAAAATCCCATTTTGAAAATTAAAAAAAATATAATAAACATAGGGGCGACATTTTTTTTTTGTTGACGGTGCTGCGCATTTTCTTCCATATAAAAATGTTGTCAAGCATGCTTTGTATGGTATAAAATCAAAAAAAGGGTGCGATATTCAAATGTATTAGTACGATGTAATATATTTTTGTTATTTTTATACTACGTAATTATATGTAGGTAAATTTTTTGAAAAATTGTCCTGCNTGTATGGTATAAAATCAAAAAAAGGGTGCGATATTCAAATGTATTAGTACGATGTAATATATTTTTGTTATTTTTATACTACGTAATTATATGTAGGTAAATTTTTTGAAAAATTGTCCTGCATTTTCAAAATAAATTTATGGTCACCGTACATATCAGTCATTTCGGAGGTCGTCATTTCAGCCTTCAAAGTCACTTAAATTTAAGAACGATTAATTAAAGTCTCCTAATAGTAACTGTTTCTCTTGCAGTTGGAGAGTTAAATGAAACACTGGTTCCCTGTAGGAAACGAACTAGTGCGGAACTGGTTCGGTTCTAGTGCGTTTGGAACCATGACTAGTACGCGTTAATTCTCTTTTGCATGCTAGCGACTGGCGAATTTAACATTGCGATGTCCTAGGAAGTGTCAATTGTCCCCCGTTGCATCCCTTTGGCGCTAGTTCCGAACCTGTTCTAAATTCGACAGATAAGATCTAGTTCGATCTGCATCCATTTTTTATAGTTCCCAACCTGTTATAAATTCATCACCTTAGATCTACATTTCTAATCAGGCTTGTCGAAACATTTCCCTTTTATATTTAATATGATCGGTTGAAGGAAGGACAATACCATCACAAATGTTTAAACGCATTTATTAAAAATTTATAAACCACATTAGTAGTAGTAGTAGTATTAAACTTAAGTAGTAAGTAAAAAACAAAAGTGCGTTCTGCTTAAAAGTAAAAATATTAGTTCACTTTGTCTTACTTGTCTAAATTTAAGCATATTGTTTTTTTAGTAAATAAGATATAGAGTCAGTCAATAAAGTTTAGGTACATCGAAGTTTTTACAATACCGGCAACTATTGTTTAAATAATTAATTTTTCCCTAATTTTTTATAAAAATATGGTTAGTTCTACACCAAAAACCCCAAAAGCCAGAGTTCCAAACCTTATGCAAAATTAAAGAAAACTCCGCAAATTTCCATCCAAATATTGCAATTTACACTCTTTAGAAAAAAGTTAAGTACGCAGTTTTTTAGCCCACTTACCATTGATATTTAGCAATTTTTTGTTGTTGTTTGGTAAGTCCTAGCTTCCTCATACTTGCACTTCATTATACTAAATTTGAATGGGCTAAAAAACTGCAAACTCAACCTTTTCTAGAGAACGCAAATAGAAAGTGAACTATTTTAATGAAATTTTGCAGAATTTTCTTAAATTTTGCACAAGGTTTGGAACTCTGATTTTTGGGGATTTTATAAAAAATTACCGAAAACTAAAATATTTAAAAAATAGTTGCCCGTATTGTAAAAAATTCGTTGTACCTAAACTTTATTGACTGACTGTATTAAGGTAGCTGTGCTGGATTGCATAAAACAAAAATTAATTTGTCTTTTCTTAAAAAAAAAGGTAGCTCTGGTGGCTTGCATTTTTAAATAAATTTAGTGAGAAAGTGATAATTATTTTGACACTTTTTTTTGAACCTCTTTTCTGTCCTTCAGGATCTTGGCCTTTGTTTATGGAATCACTAAGTATAATGATTATTAAGCAACTCAAAAACTATACCAGCGTGATTACCGACGTATCCTTTTGAGAGGTAGCCGCATTCTTATAAGCGTAATAAGACCCAAACATTTCAGGTAAAAATTTCAGTAGGTTGCGTCTGCATGGCCTTTTCAATTTTATAAATTATCTTTACTTTTAAGTGGAAAAATAAAACTCAAAATTAATGATAATCTCTGCGCGAAAAAAATAAAAATCATAAAATAATCATTATTTGTAATGCCAAAAATAAAAATCAAATAATAATTATTTCCGTTTGAGCGAAAAAATAAAACTCAATAATAATTCATAAAATAATGATTAAATGCTGCTTTAAATTATTTTACTCATAATGATTACCTTCCCTGCTTTTAATTTGAAATAAAATAGTTTAGTGAAAGTACCACATTTCACTGCTTTTGGACTGGTTCGGGACTATTTACTAT
>NW_016196995.1:0-2857 GCF_001687245.7 Rhagoletis zephyria | reverse complement strand
CTGAATTTCGCCAGCGTTGCTAATAGCCTCCACGAGCTCACTAGGAAAAGTTGAGCCTTCGAGTGGAACAAGGAGCAGGAGGAGGCTTTCCAGACTATGAAGGAACGACTATGTACTGCACCTATGCTAGCGTATCCCGTTCCAGGTGCAACGTTAATTTTGGATACGGATGCTAGTGGTTATGCCATAGGAGGTGTACTGTCGCAGGTAATTGATGGGCAGAAGAAGGTGGTTGCCTACTATAGCCGGTCGATTGGAAAACCAGAAAGGAACTACTGCGTAACTCGGAGAGAACTACTAGCGTTGGTGGAGTGCGTCAAACATTTCCACAAGTACCTCTATGGGCAACCTTTCCGAGTTCGAACGGACCATGCAGCGCTGAAGTGGCTACTACAGTTTAAGAATCCAGAAGGACAGCTAGTTCGGTGGATTGAGAGACTGCAAAGTTATGACTTTGCTATTGAGCACCGCAAGGGAAGTGTCCACGGTAATGCTGATGCCATGTCCCGCCGACCATGTAGCCTAGAATGTAAACACTGCTCAACAGCTGAGGGAAAAGAGAACATTATAGACGTCCGTCTAACGACAATAACACCAGCGGAAGAGTGGAAGGAAGAACAGTTACGAAAGTGTCAGCAGGAAGATCCAGATCTGTAGCTTTTGATGCATGGACTGGAGGTGGACAGAAGGCCAACTGAGGAGCAAATGGCAGCGGAAAGCCCCATCGCAAAGGCGTACTGGGCACAATGGAACAGCTTAAAATTAATATCTGGCTGTTTGCATAGGGTATGGGAAAGCGAAGATAGCCAGTGCTCCCGCAACCTGATAGTAGTTCCAAGTCGACCAAATAAGAAATAAAATTTATTTATGATTTGAATCGCCTCCAAATCAGAAATCAAATTGATTTGTGATTTGATTTGTAGAGCGAATCATTGATTTGTGATTTCTCAGCTAAATAATACTCTTTTAGGCAACGCAACTACTTCGGGAAATTTGGGACTAATTTGAAATTTTCGAGACCGTTTCAGGATTTTGGGACTAATTCCGTATTGTTGGGACTATTTCGGATTTTGCGAGACTTCTTCGGGATTTTCTTTCGGGGGTTTTCGGGATTTTTGGACTATTTCGGGATTTTCGAGAATTCTTTGGGATTTTCTTCACTATTTCGGGTTTTTCGAGACAACTTCGGTATTCTCGGGGTTAGCGGGATCTACGGGACTACTTCGGGATTTTTGGGATCAATTCGGATTTTTTGGTACTATTTCGAGTTTTTCGAGACTACATCGAGATTTTCGATGTTCTCGGGGCTATTTCGGGATCTCAGGGATTTTTGGGACCAATTTGGTATTTTTGGAACCAATTCGGAATTTTTAGGACTATTTCGGGTTTTTCGAACTACTTCGAGATTTTCGGGGTTCTCGGGAATATATCGAGATTTTTAAGACTATTTTGGTATTTTTGACCTATTTCGGGATTTTCGGGACTATTCCAGGTTTTTCGAGACTACTTCGAGATTTTCGGGTTCCTTGGGACAGGGTGTTTTTGGGACCAATTAGGAATTTATGGTACTATATCGGAATTTTTGGGAGTATTTTGGTATTTTTGGGAGAACTTCGAGATTTTCGGGGTTCTCGGGATAACTTCGGGGTTTTGGGGATAAATTCGGAGTTTTTGTGACTTTTTCGGGGTTTTCGAGACTCCTTCGGGATTTTCAGGATTTTGGGACTATACGGTATTTTTGGGGCTATTTCTGGATTTTGGAGATTTTCTCGGGATTTTCAAGACTATTCCGAGTTTTTCGAAACTACTTCGAGATTTTAAGGAGTCTCTGTACGACATCGGGATCTTCGGCACTGCTTTGTGATTTTCGGGATTATTTCGGGTTTTTCGACACTACTTTGAGATGGTCAGGGTTTTTGGGACTATTTCGGGATTGCTCGACTATTTCGAGATTTCTTCGGGATTTTCAGGACTATTCCGGGTTTTTCGAGGCTCTCGGGACTATATCGGGATCTTTGGGACTACTTCGGTATTTTTTTGACCAATTAGGAGTTTCCATTTCGGGTTTTTCGAGACTACTTCCGAGGGTTTCGGGGTTCTCGGGAATATATCGGGATTTTTGGGACTATTTCGGGTTTTTCAAGATTACTTCGAGATTTTCGGAGTTCTCGTGAATATATCAGGATCTTCGGAACTACTTCGAGGTTTTTGGGCCATTTTGGGAATTTTTGGAACTATTTCGGTATTCTACTTCGAAAATCCCGACGTCATCCCGAAGATCCCAATATAGTCCCGAGAACCCCGTAAATCTGGAAGTTGTCTCGAAAAACCCAGAACGGTCCCGAAAATCCCGAAGAAATCTCGAAATAGTCCAACAATCTCGAAATAATCTCGAAGATCCCAATATTTCTCGAGAATCCCGAAAATTTCGAAATAGTTTCGAAAAACCCGAAATAGTCCCAAAAATTCCGAACAGGACCCAAAAATCCCGAGGTAGTCGCTAAGATCCCGAGAACCGCGAAAATCTCGAAGTAGTCTCGAAAAACCCGAAATAGCCCCAACAATACCGAATTAGTCCCAAAATCCTGGAAAACCTGAAGGAGTCTCGAAAAACCCGAAGGAGTTCCAAAACTCCGAATTAGTCCCAAAAATCCCCTAGTCCCGAGAACCCCGAAAATCTCGAAGTTGGAAGATACTTGAATATCGCATTTGTTTGCATAAAAAAGTAATATTTAGCTTAACAATCACGAATCCAATTAATTCGCTCTACAAATCAAATCACAAATCAATTTGATTTCTGATTTGGATGCGATTCAAATCACAAATAAATTTTATTTTTTATTTGGTCGACGAATCA
>NW_016196994.1:0-2857 GCF_001687245.7 Rhagoletis zephyria | reverse complement strand
TTAAAAAAAAAGTTATCAAGCTCTTAAAAAATCACCCGTTATATGTATTTGTTGCTCTCGCAGCTATTGATATTGTTTGCGGGCGATAAGTGCCCTCCAATAAACAAATTACGTAGTTAATAGCAACAAGCGTTTCATGTGAAATTAATTAGAGGCGAGTAGAGAGTGCGAGCGAAAAACAAATCAGAGCGTGCCGCTTGTGGGCTAATTGCAACAATAATACATAGAAATTTCGCAGCAATTGAATTATGCTGACTGTTCTATTGACAATAAATGTCAGCTCTAAGCGATTAAATAATTCAAACAGGCAGTTAAAGGAGACTAGTTAAAAAAACCAATAAATGGAGAAATATACGCAGAAATGTAAATTGGATGTTTAAAAGTGGATATGTACCAGTGGCAGACCCAGGTAGGGGAAATTGGGGAAATTTTGAATTTTTATTTTTTTTTGGTATATTTTCGAATTTGTATTATTTTACACAGTTGAAAGTCACAGCAAGTTTGAATATTTTCATAGGTTCAGAAAACAACGAAAATTCCAAAATTGTAAATTTTATAATATTAAATTTCTTGAGATTACTTATTTTTATGATAATTTCCAAAATTTCAAAAACTATCGAAATCCGGGAGATTCTAGAAATTTTAGTAAAATGAGAATATTTTTAAGTGTACAAAATTATTGGGATTTTAGAAATTTTTATATTTTCCAAAAATTTTGAGAATTTCATTAATCCTAAAATGTAAAAATGTGAAACATCACAAATTGTCGAAAAATTCTTATGTTTATGTACTCGTGTGTAAAAAATAGAAAATTCTTAGAATTTTAAAATATATTAACATTTTTGAAAAATTCCGAAATTGTTCCACTTTTCTGAACTTTTCCAAAATTTTGTATTGATATAACAAAGTTTGAGAATTTTAAATTTCCTGAAGTTCAAGAATAACGAAAATTTTTTAATATTTTTTTTTTTTAAACGACGAAATATGAAAACGTTTTCAACATTCGAAAACTTTTAATTTCGTTTGATCAATTTTGTATATTCGAAACTTTTACTTAGAAAAAATTTGTTAGAATTCCTACAATTCTCAAAATTTTTGAAAAATAAAAAATGTCTATAAATCTAGTATTCATCATTATATTGAATTAATTGAACTATTGGGATTTACTAAAATTTTTCAAATTCACAAAGTTTTGATAGTTTACAAAATTTTGGAATTCCACTCAAGTTATTAAAAAGGGGAAACTTTTAAATTGCGGTGATTTTTAAATTTATATACACGATATACATATGTTGAAAAATTCCCCCCTTAAATTTGGTCGAGATCGGTCAAGTAGTTTTTGAGATACGCATATATCATATAAGTGGGCGGTGCCACCCCATTTGCCTAAAATTTCTTGCAATACCCCTTTTTTCTAAAGAGCGATTGTATATATCAATTTTGAATAAATATTTATGATCTCCTTAGCCACACTGCTCAAAAAACTGAAATTCCGGTACATACACAATATAATATAAAAAAAATTACTTATATCAAATAAATTTAATAACAGCAAAACTTAACCTTAATTTTTGAGATTTTTTTTTGTCGAGGGTGTTGCGTATTTTCATCCATATAATAATAGATTTTGTTCACGAAACACCCCCAACTTGCACCTAGCATGCATACATATGTTAACCCAGGGTCTGAAGAGGTTACAGGTCATAAAATTAATATTATTTTTATAAAAAAAAAATCACCAAAAAATTACAAATTGATAAATTTTGTAAACATTAAAACAATTATGATATGAATGATTGAATGAGTCACTGTATCATGAACATAAGAAATTTTGTTGTGGAACCATGAAGAAATTTAATTGATAATGATCCAAAAATCCACTGTGGGAAATTTGGCCAAACTTTGGGGAAAAATTAGAATTTTTGAAAAATTTTGCCAAACTATATTAATTTGAATGGAAAGCACAAAACGGTCTGAATTTCTTAATTTATTTGCTGAAAAGTTAAAAGAAGCAGCAGTCTTTTCAGAAATCGCAAGACTTGCAAAATAAAATTGCAAATACCAAAATTTTTCTCAAAATTCTGATTAAAAAGTGTAAAATTTTGTTGAATCTTTGCCAAAGTTTCCAAATTTTTGTACAAAATTTGAAATATGGCCTTGCATGTTTTTTGTCAGACTTTATAAAAAAACTAGCAGAATAATAATTTTGAAACAAGTAACTTTTTTAGTTCACAGCAGAAAATTAAATGAAAGCAAAGCATACAATAACACCAAAATACGCAAAGCTGATGAAAATGCGAAAATTTTTAAGCCTCGATCCAACGTAGATAATAAATTGCATAAACCATTGGAGCTGAACTTTTCAAGTAAGTATACTTACTTACTTAAGTATACTTACATATATGCAATGAAACGCCTGGGGCATTACTCAAATAGCTCAAAAGTATGCATGTATATACATATGCAAAAAAGTTTGACACACAGGCACCTTCAAGTTATAATCAAGTTTAATTAAAAAGTTAAAAAGAACGTAAGAATGCGAAAAGTAAGCAAACTCGGCTGTCGGCTGTAAACAGCAACAATACCGCAGGTGAGAATGTCGCAAAAAAATGTGCATGCATGTATGTATGTAATATGTATACATTAGAGTCCAGCGCAATTGTATTTGCCGCATTTCATTCAATAAGTACTCCTTGCATTGTACTCTACTCCCAACACATTGTTACTTTTTNCGGCTGTCGGCTGTAAACAGCAACAATACCGCAGGTGAGAATGTCGCAAAAAAATGTGCATGCATGTATGTATGTAATATGTATACATTAGAGTCCAGCGCAATTGTATTTGCCGCATTTCATTC
>NW_016196993.1:0-2857 GCF_001687245.7 Rhagoletis zephyria | reverse complement strand
CGCCTCTTGGTTTAAATTTTTTATTCAATAATTTTGTTTCGATTTATCGATTTTTTGGAACGTTTTAATTAACTAATTCTGGCAATAAAGTTAAATTTTGCTTGTATATTTTTTTTCCTTTTGTTTTAGATTTTTGACAATTATCACTTTTATTTTTCTANATTTTTTTTGGAAAATTTAGATTTTATTTGAGCCTTTTAAAATTTATTTTAATTAATCGATCTCTTGGTTTGGCAATTTATTTCCTACTTAATTTACCGAATTTTATTTCTCTTTCATTTTCGGTTTCCTGTTTTTACGGTCCGCCTCTTGGTTTAAATTTTTTATTCAATAATTTTGTTTCGATTTATCGATTTTTTGGAACGTTTTAATTAACTAATTCTGGCAATAAAGTTAAATTTTGCTTGTATATTTTTTTTCCTTTTGTTTTAGATTTTTGACAATTATCACTTTTATTTTTCTATGAATCTTTGGGGTTTTGTTATTTATTTATTTTTTTTATTCTGTCTGACTTGGCGATTTGTTTTTTTTTCGTTTTTGGATTTTGATGAATTNATGAATCTTTGGGGTTTTGTTATTTATTTATTTTTTTTATTCTGTCTGACCTGGCGATTTGTTTTTTTTTTTTCGTTTTTGGATTTTGATTAATAATTTATTTTACTGCGCTTTTGATTTTATTTTAAATATTTTGGGTTTTCTTTACATTTTGGTTCTTTTTTGATTCATACGACATGGAGATTAATCGGTTGTCGCAAGAGGAGTTGCCGTATGAGATGGAGGCTCGGGGTCTTCCGGTAGGGTCGGTCGACAATATGCGGAAATCTTTGCGGGCGTCAAGGTTGTTAGAGAGGAGAGGGTCGGTAGACCTCTTCCAGGACTACCCCTTCAGTTTCGAGAAGGATCGGGTCGCGGTCGAGCAAAAGTTGAAGGAGGTCGAGTCGTTGATGATCTAGTTGGCGAAGGGCGCGAAGCCGTCGACTGGAGCCAAAGCCATGGCTAAGCTAGAGTGGTGCTTAGCAAGGATAGGGCGCGCGAAACCCAGTAACGATGCGGAGATGACGCAGCAGTCGAGTTTGAAGAGCAGGTTGATGCTTTGCTTGGCTGACTTGCAGGAGGCAGTTGGCGAGGAGGACGAGCCGGAGCGGATGAGTGACGAGAACGAGGTTCGGCGGTACGATCGGCAGGGGCACCAGGCGAGGTGGCCGAAGAGCGGGCGTGCGGGTCGGTTAAACCGGTCGGGAGCGTGAAGCCGGATAATCTTTCAAAGTGGGACGTGCGTTTCGATGGGGTTCGGTTCACGCTTTTCTGGAAAGGGTAGAGGAGTTGAGTGAAGCCCGCGGTGTGGCCCTGCTCAACCTTTCCGAGGTGCGGTTGATTTATTTTCGGGGAAGTCACTTCTATGGTTTAGGTTAGTTAGGCGCTCGCTAAGTAGTTGCGAGGAACTGGTTAGGGAGTTGAAGTTGGAGTTTCTGCCCTCCAACTACGATGACTTGCTGATGGACGGGAAACGGCGGCGGACTCAGGGAGCGAGTGAGTCCATCGGAGTCTACGTGGCAGCGATGAAAATTATGTTCGGTCGGTTACAGGAGCCCCTGTCGGATAGTAGGATGCTAGGGATAATTAGGGAAAATCTACTACCCTTTTATCAAACGCAGCTGGGACTAGTTTCGCCAGGATCGGTTGCGGAACTAGTCGCCTTGGGTAGAAAATTAGAGTCGGTTAGGTCGTTGGTTGAAGCTTTTGTCCCTGCACCAAGTCACAAGGCCAAGGGTATGTTGGAGCCTGACTTGGCTTATGCCTCGGTGGGCTCGGATGTCGCAGCGGTGGCAGATTCAACGGACCACGAAGGGTTTAGGGCGGGGCCTAATAGCCGGNTAGAAAATTAGAGTCGGTTAGGTCGTTGGTTGAAGCTTTTGTCCCTGCACCAAGTCACAAGGCCAAGGGTATGTTGGAGCCTGACTTGGCTTATGCCTCGGTGGGCTCGGAGGTCGCAGCGGTGGCAGATTCAACGGACCACGAAGGGTTTAGGGCGGGGCCTAATAGCCGGTGCTTTAATTGCAAGCGTTTCGGACATGTTTCAGCTGAGTGCAGGAAAGGTATTAAATGCTATGGTTGTGGCAGGACTGGGGTGATGAAATCAGATTGCCCGTTGTGCAATGAGAAGCCAGGGGATTCCCAGGGCCCCCAACGAAGTCCCGAGGATGGTGGTCGGTGACACCACAACCCGTTTAAGTCGGAAGTTAGGTCGGAACCGAAATTGGAGTCAGGGTCGAGGTCGAATGTTTGGTCGAAGTCGGAGGTTCGGTCTAAGAAGTCGGGAAACGGGAGATAGACCCCTGGGACAGCAGGTCCGGTGGTCTAGTAGGACGAGCTAGTAATCCTGCTAACTCCCAGCTGGCTAAAGTAGGGTTCGTTGATTCAGATATTCGGTTGGCGTATTCGCTTGCCTCGGACGGCTTCGATAAGCGCCCGTATTTGGATGNCTCGGACGGCTTCGATAAGCGTCCGTATTTGGATGTGAGGATTTTTGGTTACACTTTTAGGGCGTTGTTGGATTCTGGTGCGTCGAGAACGGTAATTGGTCGGTTAGGTTGGGAAGTTTTCTCATCTTGGGGCGTTAGGGGGTCTTCATCGAATATTCCCTTGAAAGTTACCCTTGCGGATGGAGGCCATGTATCGGTGTTAGGTTCGGTTTCGCTGCCAATTGAGGTAGAGGGCAAGTCAGTCCTCGTTGAGTGCCTCATAGTTCCTGGTTTGCCTCAGAGCGTTATGCTTGGGGTCGATTTTTGGACCAAGGCGGGTATTATACCGGATTTGATGAAAATGAGGTGGAGCTTTTCTCGGCCGGAACAGGACT
>NW_016196992.1:438-2858 GCF_001687245.7 Rhagoletis zephyria | reverse complement strand
CTTCGTGATGTGATAAAAAGAAAAGCTGGCAGCACTCCACAAGGTTGCACAAGTCTCTTAAAATATGTTCGAAATATTTCTTGATATGGAAGGAACTGCTTTACACTGTCAAGGAAAAAAATGCCAAAATTCAACGCAATTTTTAGCAACTTCAATCTTATACTTTATTATACTAAAACTAAATTTTTTTTATAGTCTAATTAAAAAGTTTGCAATTTAGGTGAACCTTGTAGAATTTTTTTAATTTTTGTACAAAGTTTGATCCAAACCCGGAGATCTACCATATTTTTTCCAGATTCTCCCACACAGAATTTCCACCCACCTCTGATTTAAAACAACCTTACTTTAAAAATGCGAAATTATATAAACTAAAGGTGGAGATTAGTAGATTAAACATATTTCCATTTTTGATGCAGCAGATTTGGGTTCAAAATTACAATTGTAAATCAATTTCTTCTTGCAAAGATGGTTTGTGGTAGAGCATTAGGTTCTAAGAAAAAATATTACATTTTTTAGGTGTTATTGTTCACGCGATTTAACACATTTAGTGACTAAAGATATACATCATTGCATTATGTTTATGCAATTCTGAAATGTCAAAAAACAAAACTTGTTGGAGTTATTCGTGAAGTATTAAATTACTGGCACTACAAAAATGCTAAACTTAAGATAAATAAAATCACAAGTGTGAAAGAAGAAGTGGTTAAAAGACGAATGTAGGGCAAAAAATCTACGATGCAAACTAAGCGTTTTGTCTCCAACTGCTTTTGAAGCTTCCTCGTTTTTATAACGCCCATCACGCTTTGTAACTTTGATTAGCCTTTGCTTCTACTCGTTTGTGGCGCTGACACTCACAACTGCTTGACCTCTCAGGCAAGTTTGCTGCTCGAACGTTTGTCTGAACTTGCAATTTTTTACACTCGAACACAATGTTAAAGGTCAAATGTGAATTAAAATAATTGCACTTGTTTAGTCGCACTTTGAGCGAAACTAACAGTTGCATAAAAAAACACACGCACACACACAAGAAAATAGAAATTGTAGAATAAAACCCAACAAGTTAGATGGTGGAAGGTTGGCCGAATGAAGAAGGTCGCTGTGCAAAGAGTTGTAAGGATCATAAACAAATCCTCTAGCCCAGACAGCTTTGCTGTTATTTACAAACATGAATGTAAACATTGTTAAGAACGCCCAACATATTTTTAAACAAGGCAAAGTTACGGAAATCGCCTCTTAAATTTATGTAGCTAAATAATATATTTATTTACTCCAAAATAAATTAAATCGTATTAAATAAAATCTGCATTTGTATTGAATTTGCGTGAGATGCAAAAATAATTTTAATGAGTTTTTACATATACTATAAGATATATCATTGCCAAAAAATAAAAAACTTTTTTTTTCGAGTGGCTTTTTTTGCAGAGAATGTCTCATATGTGTCTCTCAATCTCAGATGATTTGGTTATAGTTTCTGAGTGTAAGCGATAGAAACACCAGGTGTAGAAGGACATGGCTATACTTACCAATTCCAATAGGCATCAGTAGACACAAAAGAAAAACAATTAATGTACTTTATTAGTAATAAAATCATAGAAATTTTCTCGCTCTTGATCCTTGACAGCAAGTTTTTCTGCAAACCCAATGTAGAGGAAAAAGTCAAGAAGGCTACAGTAGCCATTTTGTATTGCAGGTGGCCATTGGCAAGCGTTGGGGTCTCTCGCCTAAAGTATTACTTTGGCTCTATGAAACTATAATTAAGACAATTTTATTATATGAGGTCTGGTGGAACGCAATACCTCCATCGTGGCCACACTAGCCGTCTCGAACAGGCCACTGTATGCCGCTAGAGTGTCCGAAGGTATCTTTTCTCACCCACATTCCTGCAAGAGAGAGCTTGTAGGGGTGTAGTATTTATCTAGAACCGGGGTCCTGTAAACATATTTACGGCCGAATCGAAGCAGAATGGTAAGGTAGGTGTAAGGGTCTTCTGCAATGAACTCTAATCAAACTGAAATTCAGGCTATCGCAATGCATTTGACCTAATATGGTCTACTTCTGGACAGCTGGGTGTTTAGTCTGCTCAGCGTGCGCTGGGCGAAGACCTTGGAATGCAAGGTGGCTAAATCCCTCTGGCCACATTCAATATATTTTTATACCCGAGCGCACTTGTGCACAAGGGTATATTAATTTTGTTCACATAACGGTTGTTTGTAACAGCCAAAACGAATCGGGATAGATATAGACAAATGTATACATAAATGATCAGGATGAAAAAAGAAATCGATTAAGCCATGTGTGTCTGTCCGTCTGTCCGTCCGCCCGTGTACACGATAACTCGAGCAAAAATTGAGATATCTCAACGAAATTTGGTATGTAGGTTTCCCTTAATCCAAGGTAGGTTGGTATTGAAAATGGGCGAA
>NW_016196992.1:299-379 GCF_001687245.7 Rhagoletis zephyria | reverse complement strand
ACGAAAACTAAGAATATTATAAATTTTTGGAAAATGGGCGTAGCCACACCCACTTATGGTTACATGTGTATATCTTGGTA
>NW_016196992.1:0-157 GCF_001687245.7 Rhagoletis zephyria | reverse complement strand
GGCCTTGAAACAGCATACTAAATGGCCGAAAATTTAAAAAATCGGACAATAACCACGCCTACATCCCATATAACGGTAATTTTCGGAAATATGAAAACTTAGACTTTGGACGAAAACTAAGAGGGTTATAAATTTTTGGAAAATGGGCGTAGCCACG
>NW_016196991.1:0-2858 GCF_001687245.7 Rhagoletis zephyria | reverse complement strand
CATAGTGAAGACCAGTAAATTAGGAATTTAAAATTATACCATCGTAATCTCTATAAAAACTATCAAGAACTATTTTTAAAATATTTTTCTTTATGACGAGATGGTTTATTTTGCGAGAATCAACAATTATTTGTAATTTTTTTTCGAAAACTTATGTTAAGATTAGGGATGTTGCGAATGTGGAATTTTAGACATCCGCCAATGCGGATGCGGATGTCTAACCGCTAACATCCGCGGATGCGGATGCGAATGCGGATGTCAAGTATTTTCAAGAAACAATTAGAATCTAGCATAATGGCGAGATCGTTGTTTAAACAGCGCTTGCAAGCCAAACCAGATGTGCCAGATTTTTCTAAAGCTTTTTAAAAAGAATTCTTCATTCTCATTCCTTTGGCTGTTTCAGAGTTTGGGGAATCTGTGACTTCATCCGCGATTTTCGATTTTAGTTTTTGTAATTCATTTTCAATTTTTTCTTTTGCGACTGGTTTGAAAAATGTGTGCTTATAGCGAGGTAAATAGTGGTAAATGCAAAATAAGATTTTATTTTCCAGGATTGAAAATTTTGAACAATATTCTGCTTTAAAAGTCGTAGCTGCCAGCCGAATCGGATCAGAATATTGTTATTAAAAAAAAAATACCCCGTTTTTTATAAGAATTTTAATTATTGGAATTACGGATGATGAGGGTCTCAGATAGTTTCGTAATTCTTAGCTAATTAAAGGTCAACCTATAGCTTTTTAATTATTTGAGCATCGATTCTCTTTATAGCCAGACATTGATCATTTCCCTATTGAAGGAGCTTAAACTTTGACTTTAAATAGCAAAGAAAGGAGACGTAGGGGGACAGTTTTACCATAGAAGTTTTTAGCCAAGGATCCAGTGTATATCCATATGAAAAAAATTACTTTTTAAAATTTTTGCTAGAAATAAATTCTGCATAGGGGCCCATTCGAAATGATTGAAACGAATATATATAACATCAAAAGCGAATCACGAAAATTTGGTTAAGAATTAAAGTGCACACTTTATTCTTCTGTGTCTAGTAGTTTTTTTTTAAGATTGGTCCAAAAACCAATGCAGGTTTTAAAGTACAGAAAAAAAAGATTATTAAAAGGACTATGTTGCCTTTGACGTACCTCAAAGGTCAAGTAGAAGTGGAAACTTGTATGACTGCCNAAGTGCACACTTTATTCTTCTGTGTCTAGTAGTTTTTTTTTAAGATTGGTCCAAAAACCAATGCAGGTTTTAAAGTACAGAAAAAAAAGATTATTAAAAGGACTATGTTGTCTTTGACGTACCTCAAAGGTCAAGTAGAAGTGGAAACTTGTATGACTGCCCATTGATAGCTCGGTTATATAGCTTACGAAATAATAGGGCGATTCCTTAAAACGCGCAAATTCCTCGTACCCATATAATCCTTGTAAACTTACTTAATTTTGTATGAAAAATCTAATTATTTGCGAGGTTTACGCGGTTACGAGGGATTTACGCCCTTCCATGAATACCCATAATATGTTTAACGACATTTTTATCAAATATTGGATACAATTTGTCNCTTAAAACGCGCAAATTCCTCGTACCCATATAATCCTTGTAAACTTACTTAATTTTGTATGAAAAATCTAATTATTTGCGAGGTTTACGCGGTTACGAGGGATTTACGCCCTTCCATGAATACCCATAATATGTTTAACGACATTTTTATCAAATATTGGATACAATTTGTCATTTTGTTTTTCCAGATATACGTTTTATCGTTGCACTTGCACAACATTCGCATTCGCAAAAGCTCCGCATTGATTATTGCGAATGCGAAAGCGAATGCGAATGTTAAAGTTAATGCGGAAGCTCTGCGGTTGCGAATGCGAATGCGAATATTCACAACAATTCTGGTTCAGATATATTTGTTAGGGTGTTAAACATCGGGTTTTTGCAAAAAGTAAAATTTTATTGCGGATTCCGATAGAACACCTATCGAGATATAATATTTGTATGGCAAGATTTTTCTTTAGGGCGACAAACCCCTAGAAATGGGCGTGGCAATTGCAGGACTAAAATTAGCAAAACGCAGATTTTATTGCAGATTTCGGCAGAATATTGCTTCGTTAACAATAATTGTTCCACAACTTTTTCAATCCCTATAGATATTGAGGCGAAATCCACAATAAAGTCTAAATTTTTGAACTTTGGTTTTAATATAGCCACGCCCATTTCTAGAATGTTATTTGATTGAAAAATGGCGTGTGGAACAAATGTTGTTAAATTTGAAATTTGCATGCTAAAATTTAATGGGCTACAAAGCTGAATACCAAAATTTTATCTAAAGATCCTGATCAAGAAGTTAGAAATTTTGGTAAAACTTTGCAGAATTTTCATAATTTTTGCACGAAGTCTGATTTCGTATTTGTTAACTAACCAGCTATACTTTCATAAAAAAATAATAAACATTAAATAAAATATATAAAAATAGCCAAAACTTACGAAAAAGTCCCGTCCCAGTTTTTATTTGATTCGCTGTACGTGTATCTCTGTAACTGTTTAATCAATTTGAACCAAACTCAGTACAATTAGTGACATTGGCATGAAAAAGCTATGGCTGCATTTCTTTATTCATTCCGGATAATCCCATTTCACAGCCGGAATAAACAGAATGCGTTTGAAATAAATGATATGCACCAGGAGCGTTCTAAAGAATAAGTAAACAAAAAANGTTATTTGATTGAAAAATGGCGTGTGGAACAAATGTTGTTAAATTTGAAATTTGCATGCTAAAATTTAATGGGCTACAAAGCTGAATACCAAAATTTTATCTAAAGATCCTGATCAAGAAGTTAGAAATTTTGGTAAAACTTTGCAGA
>NW_016196990.1:0-2858 GCF_001687245.7 Rhagoletis zephyria | reverse complement strand
TTCAGTGATCGACCGCATCTTGTCCTCACTTTATCTCTCTCTCTCTCTCTCATCGATTGCCTTCAATTGTCATCACCATCCTCTTGCTTCAATATCGATCTATGTCACTGGTGGACTTGGTGCACTTTGCTGTTGGTGTTCGATCGATCGAACCGACCGACCGACCGACCAGCGGCGGTCATGTCCTCTGACTACCACCACATCACATCGACTGATCTACTTTGCGGTGAGTGTCTCTGCTCTTTTTATTTTTTTTCTGTCTGTTTTTTGTGTTTTTTGTGTGCTTTACTTCTTTACCTCCTCCTCCTCCTCCTCCTCTTCCTCCTGCGTTTGCCTCATCTTTGCCGCCGTTTTTTATTATGTCGCTGTGCGCGCGATAACAAAGAGAGTGCAACGGTCGGCGCCATCGCACCATCACCACCGTTGCACTTTTGTGTGTGTGTTTTATGTCTCTGTATGTTTTGTTCTTCCCCTGAATCCACGGCTAGTTCCCCCACCACCACCACCCTCGTTTGCTTTTTAGTGTTGCTCAGACTCTTTTATGCCGCTTCTTTTATTTCTTTCTTTCCTTTCCTTTCCTTTCTTTTTTCGCAATTTCTTTCCGCTGCTGCTCCGCTGCAGCCGTCGCCGATTACCGACCACAATTTAGTTTTGCTGCCGCTGCTGCTGCTGCTGCTGACAGTAACGGTGGGGTCCACATTGCCACCACCACCAGCACCGCCGCTGGTGCACTAAATCAGTAGCACTGCTTGGATTGTTCCAAAGGAAAAGAGCAAGGGAGATAGAGGAAAAGGGAGAGCATCTCAGTCACTGCTGCTCCAGTCCTTTCCCACTCTCTCTCTCGCCCACTCTCTGAAAGAGAGAACACACACTTTGCAGTTGTTGTTGCTGCTGCAACTGCCGACGATGATGGAACGCGATGACAGCACAGCACAGCACAGCAGCACTTTTGCACTCTGGTTTAGGGTAAGGAGAAGAAGAGGAGGAGGAGGAGGGTGGCTTCTTCTTTTTGTTTTCCCGCGCTCCCACTCGCTGCTGCTGCTGCTGTTGTTGTCTTATCCACACATCCCCACCCGATCCACCGGGAAATAAGAGAGAGAGAGAGTGGTGGGGAAAGGGAATGGCCCCCGAATTTGCGGGAGCCATTTCCAGTGAGAAGAGGGACAGCAGCAGCAGCAAAAAGACGGTGGCAGTCGGGGTAAAGTGGCAAATAGCTCCCTCGCCCTTTCTCCCTCACCAGTGGTGCTTATTTTTCCTGGGTAGTAGTAGTAACACATTCTCGGGGATTCTCAGAATCAGCAGCAGCACTAAGTGTTAGGGTGCACGCTGCAAAAGTCGATTCTTGCACACACTGTAAGAAGACTGAAAAGAAAGACTAGAAGCGCCCACTTTGCCCAAAGTGCACTTGTGATGCACACACTGTGCTGCTGCTGATGCACTGGATCATCCTTTGCGCCGTTTATTGTGGTGCACTTCACTGCTCGCGGAAGCAGCAATAGCAGTCAGTCTCTGATCCAACGGGCTCTCTTACCTTCCTACCTTGAGACACTGCGACACCGATTGTCCTCGAGGCCGGCGGCGATCACCTCACAATTGCAGCGGAAAACATCTGTCCATTTGACAGCAGCAGCAGCCGCCGCACAATTGTTGGCACCGTTTAAAAAGTGCCACTCGCTCCAGCAGCCACAGTGGTGTGCACACATTGTGCACACTGTGCACTGCAGCCGCCGCACTCAACGGCACTGTGTCCAAGCGCACTCACAGAAGACGTGCATGAGTGCTGTGTGTTTGTGTTGATGTGAGATCACCGATCTGCCTGCACTAACAACACTGCAGCCGATCGGCGTCTGCTCTCTCCAGCACTTCTTCTGTTTTCTTTTTCTTCATTTTCTCTCATCTGCCGCATCCTCTCTCTTTCTCTTGGAATCTGTTGCACCGGTGCTTTTGGATTCAGGAGGTGCTTTTGGATTCAGGTGCTCAACTCAATGACGACGACGCGGAACAACAGCAACCACAACAGCAAACTTCTCAACGGTCGATGAGCCCCGCTGATGGTACCAATGAGCTTTGAGTGAGAGCTGTGAAAGCCTGTGCTGAAAGGAGATGGTTCATCTTCTGCTTCGGAAGAAGAAGATTGGCTGGAGCTTCACTTGAAAGAAACCGGAGAATCTGGTGTCCACAACACAGCTGAGACGATATGTGGAAGGCAACCGTGCTGACGAATCCTTACCACCACCACCACCACCATCAACAACATTCGAAGATGTCAATGACCAGCCAGAAAGAGTCAGTGAGGCAGTCTGCAGTATCACAATGAAGCCACCCATTGTCGTCGCCGCCGCCTTGACTGAATGACTGATGACGACAGATGACAGTGAACTTTTTTCTAGTTTACAAAGGCTGAAAGCATCGACATCATCATCATCATCCTGAATGCCAATTGAATAGTATTTTCTTACTTCACACATTTCTTCTACTCCTGTGCCTCGTTTCTGGTGTCTACACAACTCCTCTGCAACCTCCTATCAATCTCTTCCTCCTCTTCCTATTTCTCCACCACGGAACCGATTAATCCTACTCTTGAAGCTTGAATCACTCTGGGAATCACTCTTACATATTATTGCCCTTGTTGTTGTCTGGTACTACAACAGCAGCACTTGCTTACCACACTTCTCATCACCCTGACTACTTCATCACCCTATCACCCCACTACTCCCGTACATTCCACACACACACAGTCTGGTTCATTCATGGTGAATTCCAGTCGCTTCCATGCACATCTCCTTTTCATCATCATCATCATCACCACCATCACCAACTACACCAGAAAGCACTGATAATTATCATCTCGATTTCTC
>NW_016196988.1:0-2858 GCF_001687245.7 Rhagoletis zephyria | reverse complement strand
TCTAAAATGAAATACAGTACATAGTGATTCTACATAAATACATATGTATGTATGTATGTATGTATACCTCCGCGTATATTTTAAGCATTTAATTTACTTCAGGAAACGTTTCACTAAAGCCCTGTATGCAGCTCTCAAGAAAACGGTCAAGAAAAAATTGCCATTATTTCGTATGTGTATCCAAGGAATTTTGACATTTTTGTACTTCACAGCCTGTTGCCTCACTCTTTCCTCAAGAAATAATGGAATGGGCATATATTTCTGTTGCAAACCTGGGTTGCCTTGTGCTCCTTTTTCACAAAAAACTTTAGAAAACNACTTACCTAATGCATGTTTTCATTGTTTTTATTCATTAAGCAACTGCTTGTATAAGTAAATTTATTCCACATGATTAATTCCAGATTNCTAACTTACTTACCTAATGCATGTCTTCATTGTTTTTATTCATTAAGCAACTGCTTGTATAAGTAAATTTATTCCACATGATTAATTCCAGATTCAATTTCCAGACGAACAAGTACACCGCAAAAGTACTTGTCGCACTTCATTTGCCACTTCACTTCTTAATTTATAGAAGCAGTCAAATGCTTTGCTCGCAGTTCCAATCTCGGTTGCCTTAGTACTACGAGTATTGATGAGCTTCAAATGCATACCTACCTACAAAATACAACGGCAGCAAATATTTGCTCTACATACATTTATTTCTTTCCACAGGTAGTGCGGCATCCCATTGGTACATCATTAGATATGATAATGGCACAAATTGAAAAGCCGTGGAATTGCATAAAATCGAATGTCGGAAAAATTTTATTGACAGCCACAAAAAGGCATTCAAATTGGTTGTTGAAAGAGCACCATCGTTTCAAGAGATTTTCAAACTTTATCCACCTACCTGTGTTGACGGAAGGAAATGCAAATAAATGTTAAGTTAATAAGAAAAAATTTGAATAGGAAATTAAAAATAAAAAATATTGGCCTTAGAAGCATTATTGCACTGTAAGTGGCATTTGCTTGAGCTTTTGGTTATTCTCCTATTTCGAAATCATAAACGTACCACTCTGTAGAATAGTGGGATTTTGAACAAAAAGAAATTAATTCTGATTAATTGCTTCTCTGATGGCGATTTGCTAAAAGTCGATTAATTTTTCAACATACTTCCTATAACATTTCGTGCAACATTTGTCCAATTTTTTCTTCGAGGCTCTCGAAATAGTGAACAATGGAGTCAAATCTTTTAACCCCAAACCGCTTCTTTAGGTTTGCAAATAGGATGTAGAGCTTAAAGAAATCATGAAGACTACACATGGGTGCAACCGTTCATTTTCTTAATCAAATACGACCGTTTTTACCGCAAAGCGATGTTGAACGGACTCAATAAGTTGGAACAATATTCTTCGCTTATTTATTTTGTTTCCTTGTTAAAGGTACATCAACGGCGTGTATACATGCGTTGGTCTTCGAAGAGTTAAGGATATTTAATTATTTCAGTGAGTCATATCGTCGTTTAAAGTACAAAACCGCGTATCAACAAAATGCAAAACCCGCGTATGTGAGGTTGCATTAATCATTTTCTAAAGAGTAAAAGCACTCATGTTTCAAAATAGTTCTATTTTTTATAAAGAAATAACATTTCTCGCTAGTATATTTCAGGACGAATGGATAAGGATTGAGTCAAGAGCTAGTGTGAGCAAATCCAATTTTTGGCAGCAAATGTCAGTTAAGCGGTTGACGATACGCGGTTTTGAACTTTAAACGACGATATATATATCTTCGAGTTATTGGTAGTCAATGTAAAGAAAGGCTTAATTTAGATTGGACCTTATACCTTAGACCCAACTTTAAAGCTGCCTTGGATATGGTGGTGCTTATACGCCGCAAATTTGTGGGGAAGAGTTCCCTCTATAATTTAAGAGTACTGTGAACATCTTTTACAAGGCGCCTGTTCTTATTTTTACAAGAGCTCGCCCCGTTCTTGAAACCTTGTGTAAGTCACCAAAGTTTGTGGAAAATTTTCCTTTCGTTACTCATCTCAAGCTCATTGAGGCCATGTATTTCGGCTGCTCTTAGGACTCTGTTCCCTTTTACATGATGGCAACGCGGCCCTGAAGGCGGCGTCTTTCTTCCCAGCAACAACTTCAATTTTCTCGGAGTACCAATTGTTTCTTCGGCCTTGCTGAAATTTAATTACTCCTTCAGCGGCGGTACGTAGGGGACGAGAAATATGATTCCATTGCAGTAGAGAGATCTTATTGGCTATTCTGTAGGCTGTTCGAGGCGTATGCAACTCTTCAACGTCGCGGTTTCATTTGCACCAGCGACGAAAAAAGTGTGATTTTACTCTGAGCGCGTGCATAGCAAACCTATACAAAGCTTTGAAACCTTCTCCCGCTGATCATTTCTAATTAGACCGGACGCTCTTTACAGTATAGGGACATTCACTTCAAAATCAGGGACGATCGCAGAGAGCTTTTTATCTGGGAGCGCTCATCTAAAATCTATGGAAAGTTTAAAAAGCTTCTCTTGCGGTTTTGGCGGTGACTGCTCATAATAGAGAATTTTTACATTCACCGTTCTTTAAAGGAAATGCTTTCATCTCACAGAAGTACCCGGCTTAAATTACATTTCTATAAGGGCCGTTTTCGCATGTAACCTTTAATTTTAAAGCTTACTTTATATTTAAAGGTTGTATTAAAATTTATAGTTGTGTCTAAAGCAGCGTTGGGCACAACTATAAATTTTAATGCAACCTTTAAATATCAAATGAGCTTTAAATTAAAGGTTACATGGGAAAACGGCCCTAAGAATCGTGTATGCACTTTGAGGAGCTTTTATTGAGAAGGGGTTGTATGTGCCCATAC
>NW_016196987.1:0-2858 GCF_001687245.7 Rhagoletis zephyria | reverse complement strand
CGGTCAATTCGTGCACAACCAGTCCGCGTCCGATGATGGTACGCTTGCCAGTTAAGCTGATCAAGTGGTCGGTGAAAGTGGTATCAACAATGCCATTCGCATCGGCCTCCACATTGCCCAAATCGCCAACGTGGCGCACTTCATCGTCAGGCGCCCCATGATCCATCTACAGGGGGGAGTGGAGAGAAAATAAGTTAATTATTATGTATAAGGTTTTATAGTTTTTTTTTTTGGAATTTCGCTTCCTTGTTTGATTCGGCTAAATTATTAGAAAAAAAAACAAGAGGTTTAACAATCAAAGCTTTATCACTTAGGGACTATTTTTAAAGAGTAAATTCATGGGACTCGAACCTCTAATATGAACCCATGACACGGTACAAAATACATTTGCAGAACTTCATTATTATTGTTATATTTCGTTTGTTTAAATTTGTTGGTGTTTCATCATCTTCAGTGTAATTTTTCCTGCCACTACAAAACTTAAGGTCCTGCCAGATAAAACTTAATAACTTTGCCAGCAAAGCGCAAGACGCAAAAGGTATGCCACAATGAACGCCAAGGAAACAGTTTCGTACTGATTTTTTACTCGTGAAAATTACTGTAGATTTTATATATTTATATTAGCAGAGAATCAATGTAGAACATTTGAGAAAGCAGACGCATGCGCGAGAAAAGGACCATTGGAAAGCATTCGTGATCAGAAAAATTGATGAGGCAATCAGAAGGGAGTCTATAACTTTTGCATATTTTCCGACAAAACTCATATTCCAATACCTTATCGGGATTAAAATGTCCACCGGTGCTGGTGCAGCCATTTGTTAGGTCGCCCTTTTCGTGCACGTGGAAACCGTGCTTGCCTGGATCCAATCCAGTCAAGTAGACGTGCACATGAACATTCTCCGAGCAGCCATTCTGTATGAAAGTAACATTACCCTTAACGATGGGGCCCTCCATATAGGCAATGGCTTCCATAGTGGCGCTTTTCTGCTATGGACAATTGACAAATAAATGCGTGAATATCAACAATGAATGCAACAAAACTTTATTGAAAGTAGAATACGTACCTCTGCTAGGGCGCTGACCGCACACAATGCCAATGTGGCTATAAAGGCATAATGAGAGTGCATTTTTTTTTTTTGGTGATTTACTGAAAAGATAATAAACATTGGATTATTCAAATGTACAAAAATATACATATACATATATGTATGTATGTATGTACTATAGATATGTATCAAGAAAAGGTTTAATAGATATACTAAACGAGTTGGGGGACTACGATATCCATATCACACCTCACAAAAGAAAAAAAATAGGGCATGCACATGTTTTGCTTTACTGCATTAAAAATAAAATCGCATATACAGTAGTTACAAAAAGTAAAATTTATACCTTTTGTTCCTTAATCTTTATCACGCGTTATCCGAAGTCATATCTGGCAGTTTATGAATCGTTTAGCGACATAAGCGAATGCCATCAACATTACTCAAAACTGCTGTGTGTTATAAAGATATACACTAGGCAGGTCCAAAAAAAAAGTAAAATGGTAAAAAAATATACCCTTTATTTTTTATTTTGAAATTAAAAAATATTTAGAGTGCGCTCAAAGTTTTTCATGTATTTTATGTGGGAAAGAACAACTTTGCGTAGAAAGGGTAGAGAATTCTTGAAAATCAATATTTTTGATCGGAAAACTATATTTCTCTTCAAGAGACTTGGAATAATTAAATCCAATCGATTACTTAACCATTTTTTAATACCAAAGATTTTTTATTGGTCTCCCCATTGCATTATCTGGGGTTATTTGAGGACCTATAAAATATAGTTACTATAAAAAATGGTTAAATAAACAATTGGCCAATATTACTGGGAGTCTCCTGAAGAGAAACAGAGCGACCTCTAAATATCTTTTTATTTCAATATATAAAAATAGGGGTATATATTTTTCGGTATGGAACAATCCCAGGGAGGTGGGAGCATTAAAATTCCGTCTTTACATTTTTGGACCACTCTAATATACACACATATGTGCATATATGTACATTAGACTGGTCCGCGAATAAACATTTGTAATCACTCGACCTACTTTGAAAGCATAAAACAAAAATAAATATTTGGCAGAGCTCCTCCTCCCATTTGTGGTGTGCGGTTTGATGTTGTCACACAAAAGAGAGTGGAAATGGTTCTGATCAGAACCTCTTTTCATGGCAGAAATACACTCGCAAGTTTTTTTATATTGCTCGGCCCAGGGTTCGAGCAAACCGAGTGGTTGTGCGAACATCTTACCACGCCACCGCGAGATAATTGTAGAAAATTTGGCGTCTTAAAAATTTTCGTCGTTGTCGAGTCCTAAAACAGCCAAATTACAGCTTTTTCATAACTTTTTGTCATTGAAAAGCCGATAAATAATCTGCTGGCCAAAATTACCCATTTTGGCGAGTATAAGAAATTAACTTACTTTCCAGCCGACTGAATTAAAATTAAGTTACCGTAAATTCAAAAACTTTTGTTTCTTATGAAGTTTTACACTATGTTAAAAGATCTAAAACCCCAAACAATACTTTTAAACGATCTATCACACTTGACAATTTTGTCATAAATAAAAACTCATGAAAATATCTTTCTTTGTGTTTAGGACATGACAGAAAGATAAATTTTAACGACGCCCGCATTCTATCGGAGTAAGTTTTCCTGCTACAGAAGGAATTTCTTACTTTTCCCTTTCATATGGGAACCGACCCAGTCTAATATACATATATACACACACACATGCATATCTTTCATGTGTAATAAAATCGGGAAGCAGTTACAAAATGTCATTTATTGCTGTAAAAATTAACTAGATTCGCAAACAGACA
>NW_016196985.1:0-2858 GCF_001687245.7 Rhagoletis zephyria | reverse complement strand
GCCCAGTCTTGCCACAAAAAGTGTATGGGCGTTTGATAGAAGGGTACGCGCAGCGGTATCACCACCACCAGCTCGAGCAGTAGCCCAAACAAAAGTGGTATAACGCCTAACATGAGCACAAAAATGAGTACAGGCAGTGCGTAAGAGGCGCCAACGCGCAGCCAGTGCTTAATCTTATCCATGACTGCAGCACGCCCTTGAGGCAGCAAGTTCACAGCGATGGCAATACCGCGTGAAATAATCCAGCAGAGATAAGTGCCCAAGGCAGCCGTATAGAGCTCGTGTGGACGCGGTGATACCTCTGGCGCCTGGGCAACTACTTGATTTGTGAAATGGCCGCCAACAGACCACAATGCCATCACTTGGCGGCCAATCCAAACCGGCACCGTCAATGTAACAACCGAGGCAATTACCAGCGAAACGCACATGAAAAACAGCAGACCACACAAGCGTAAGGGGAATAACGTTGGCCGATCATATGGTTGAAAACCGACTGGTACATCGCGTTGCATAATGGCCTGATGCACGGCACCCAAGTTATGTTCGCGCGGCATAGGCACCGCAGGCGCAGGTCCCCGCATAAAACGCTGTGCATTGAAGGCGTTTCCTGCCGCTTCTGGTTGTGCAGCAGCAGCTGGCGGATTGTTGGCATTTTGCTGCGGCGCTTCATCATTGTCGGCATCGGGTGCATCTGCAGCAGCACCTCGAGCTGCGCCATTAGCTGCATTTGCATTACCATCGGCGGCAGGCTGTTCAGAACCGAGCAAATAACTGCGTATGCCCAGCAACCAGGAAACACAAACACACCATATGCGAAGTAAACCTTTCAGCCAGATGCGTGTATGCGATTGTTCGAAGAAGCCGGGAAGAATTATCTGCAATAAGAGCAAAATGTGATTTAGTTATTGAAAACCTTTTTATACCAGCGAATACTTACCTGTAGCAGTAGTAGCTGTAAACTGAGTTCATTGACTTCAGAGTCTCCGGATAGTGTGTATGGAAGAAATGAAGGCCAGATAGTTTTTAAAATGCGTATCGGTAACCAAAGCATCAATAGAACAGCAGAACCAAAAATCATGGCAGAGGCAATAAGACGGCGTACATGGCGGAGTATTGGTAAATGTATCATTTCCTAAAGAAAAATGTGAGTTCGATTTAAAGTTGCGTCCATGACAAGAATCGAAGTTATATCATCATTATGGCACTTACTTGTATTGGACTGAAATCTGGATCGTTTAAGTTGCGTAGGAACCAGAGTACACCGGGCCGCAAAACTTCTCTCAGTAGTGAAATGAAGGCGGCAAAGTAGTAAACGTACACCATGCCGAACATCCAATGGACAAAGAGCGAAGTGCCAGGTGCTGCCTTAAAACTTACTTTGCGGTCCTTAATGCTGGCATCGAATAGAGGCAACGAGCATATATCCAACCACCAGCCGCAAACCAATGGCAGCACACCGATTTCCACGACGGATAGCAGCGACACCTTTACCACTATGTAGCAGAGGCCAATAACCCAACGCACGCGCCGCATGCGGAAAAGACGTGCAAAGAAGTGTAATATGACCAATGTTAGACCAATGAAGCAGTAGCCAAAAAGTGTAGTAATGAGTCCATGGAAATGTAATAGTGGTTTATCCGGTTGCAGCAAGTCCAGGGAGCTTAATATAAAATTGCCAATGCAATATGGACAAAACGCAAAAGTGACAATGAACAGCGTATTCAATGAGATAATCCAAAAGACGTGTTCAAGAAAAATTAGTGAGCCATCCAAACCAAGCAGTCGTTCCCAAGTCAGTTCTTCAGCTGCGCGATCCCACTCCATTGGATTCCAGTTAGGTTCATCGTTGTCATTATCATTTTCAGCAGCTCCACCACCAGCTGCAGCTGGACCAGCTTGAGCTGCGCCAACGTCTTCGCCTGCACCATTGCCGTTATTACCAGCGCCTGGCAGTGGTTGCGGGATTGGTCCGAATTCTAGCGGTATTTCTCCTTCTTCCTCAGCTGGATTAACAGCAGCTGGTGCAGCATTGTTCATTGGCATGTCGATCGGTGCGTCTTCATTGTCATCATCGTTATCTCTATTGGGTTGTAAATTAGCTGCAGCGTCATCTGCAGCGCGTGCGGCATCAGCGTCAACACCGTCTCGAGCTCTGTCACCTTGTCCGTCATTCACCCCTCCACCATTACCGTCAACTGCACCTATTCCAACCACTGGCTGCTGCTGTTCCTCACCATCATTTACTGCTGCTGGTGCATCATCGCGTTCTAACCAATCCGGGCCGCCACCGTGCAATATCTGCTCGCGTAGCCAAACTAAGCCGANTCATTTACTGCTGCTGGTGCATCATCGCGTTCTAACCAATCCGGGCCGCCACCGTGCAATATCTGCTCGCGTAGCCAAACTAAGCCGATAAATGAAAGCAATGTACACGTGACTACAAAGCAGCCGCGGAAAGCATCCGAAGCTAAGTTGTCCGTAGAAAATACGTCAAACGGTACAGACAGTATCAACTCAAAGGAAGAAGCACGAAATAGGTAGCGGTATGTACGGTAGGCGGATAAGGGAACGATGCCGAACCAAGCCAAACCAACCAATGAATAATGGAACCATGATTTAGCTGCCTTGGCAACAGCTGATAATAAGCCACCTGCCACATCGCGTAGAGGCAACACGCGTGGCATATCCGGCGAGTAGATCGGTTGGAAGCTGAAGCGATGACCGCAAAGTTCGCAGTACTCTTTATGCGAATAACGCATCCATTGCATTAAGCAGTCTTGATGTATATACTTAATGCTGCCTGTACAGATACATGGATAAAACAGTGGCCGATCCGATTGTGCCTCGCAACGGCACAC
>NW_016196984.1:0-2858 GCF_001687245.7 Rhagoletis zephyria | reverse complement strand
AAGGAGCCAGCATTAATACCACCAAAGATGTCCACATGGAAATCAAGAACGCTGAAGTATTTTCTGGTGGGACGGATGGAGGGGATACTTATTTATTAGAAAATGCATACCTACATTTAAAAACATAGATATTTATCTTCACAAATTACGGGGTCCGAAAATTGACAGCGAGCAAATACAGGTGATCTCTCTTGAGCTCTTGAGTTACCCATAAATGTGCAAAGTAAGCATACTGCCAAGTTATTCGCATGCATACTTACATATATATATTCATACATACATACATATATATGTAGGTATATGTACATATGTGAGTGTTCTTCAAGAATTTTTCCAACAAGTTTATTGCTTAACATTTTAGGTGTTTTAATTGACTTTGTCAGCGCTTCAATGCCACAACATCGACGGACAAATGGCAGTGGCAGTGGCTGTGAGTAAAAGCAATAATTGTTCTTGGCCACTTGCGAAAAGAGCGTATAAATCGCATTTAGTTGTAATAAGTCCAATAAGGCGGCTTGCCAAATATAGAACCTACATTAAAATGTATGTATGTATGTATGTGTGCATATCCATGGTCCTCTGCAATAACAGCATAACTCAAAATTCGAATCAACCAAACCTTTACTACTTTTAAGTGTCTCATGTCTCTAATGCTTGTCTAATGATTATTACATNGAGGCATTTAACAGTAGGTAACAAAGGTTTAGTTTTTTTATTTTTTTTTTATTTTTTGCTAAATTTGAATTGTGTCGTTATTGCAGAGGACCATATATGTATGTATATATGTACGAGTACGTCCATGTATACATGTAACTTTAAAATATTCGTATATTGTGAATACCCAACTGGAAGTTGGCTTCAACTGTTAAATAAAATAAAATATGTTAAAAGCCCTTTTTTGCCTAATACTTCCTGCATAAGCTTTGTTTGTTTTGTCTTTGCTCTGGAAAAATTCTTTAGTCAACAAAAACTTTATTTTCAATGGCATAACTACCGACGACCTTAAAGTCACATTGGAATCATAAGAAAGCTAATTGTGTAGTTATTTTGATTAAAATAAATCGATGTTCGCAAGCACAAATGTCCAAAAATTTATAACATGTAGGTACAATTTTAGCGACTCTTAAGTAGCACTCGGACAACACAAATCTCTAAAAATGAAGAACAATCTTATAGGGCATTTCCACCAAGACTTAACTGCAATTTATACTCAATGGAAAAACGAGACTATCACTCGAACAGGGTGATTGCTCATATTAAGTACAAGCAAACGAAAGTAGAAAAGCAAAAAGTAAGAAATAAAAATTGCCAATCATCCCATGTTAAAATACTTGGTACTTATCTGAGTTCTTAACTGCAGTTAAGGTTTTGGTGGAAATAGGCTATTAGTAAAGAGCATATCGCACACCTAGATCTTAAGTGGGCTAACTCAAAATTCATAGAGGGAAATATAAATGCTTGTGTTTCGTTCGGATTCAACGCAATTAATACAAAAACAGGTATAACAGTAGTTTTTTAGTTAATGTATATAATCATGCAGAAAAAATATATCCATAAGTCCAATGAATTGATATATGCAAAAAAATTGCCCAAGCTTTTTTTGAGTTGATCGCACGTTAGATCTAGGTGTGCGATATATTACAAAAGGTCTGCATGGAGACCAATGCTGCCAGATTCACAGTTTTTATCTGTAAATTATAGTTTTTTATGTATTTTTTTAATTCTCATTGTCCTCTAAGTAAAACCATTATAAAATTTTTATAAATATTTTTGTGTTATCCGGGTATTAGGTTCATCAAACTGACTTTCGCGTTCTAATATGGGTTCGCTAAAAGGCAAAATGAACCGCATAACGCCTCATCCAACTTTCCTCATTCGTAACCAATTTTCTTTATATTTCGTCCTAATGTAGTTGTCCGTCGCTGATTTTCTAACCATTTTCAAATAAGCGTCAAGCAAAGCATACAGCAAGAAGAAAAATATCATAAGGATTCTTTCAAAACTAATTAATCACGATTCCCTTGAAACTCCGCATTTGGATTCTGCCAGCAGCATCCCTCTCAGCTTTTATTCCGTTTAGTTAGTAATTTTCTTACCCTTTTTACCGGTTATGCTAACTGCATTATTCTTCTTCCCGACAATTCAAAAATCTTCTAGAAAACACTCTGGCAGCCTAGTAGATAGATGGAAGGCCATTTTTCCGAGAAAACTTTTCCAACCACTTATGCTTCCAACTTATGCTTTGGTTTTGAACGGTCGGTGTAAAAGTTATACTTTCAGGCAAACGTATAAAAATATTCCATTCGAAACTAGAAGGAACAAGTTATCTAAAAGGTGTAAATATTTTGTGCCTATCGAAATATATGTAGTCAATTTCTTGTCCTTCTTGTCTTTCGTTCTTGCCTTCCACATACCCAATCCTAGGAGGCATATAACTGAAAGCGATCCATCAAATCAATGTTGCTTGTGAAATAGACGTAAAGAGGTTGTGGAAAACTCAAAATTTACATGTTGTACTGATAACGCGGGATCGTTAAAATTCGTGTTTTAATGTACAAATACATACTAACTCATAAATATATTTCTTCTACCCTTCCTCTCAATAGACAAAAATTAATCTGTGAACAAATGTTCGTGCTGGGTACGTCTAATATTTCTTTAACACAATTTTTCCTCAGTAATTGCGTTCGTTTATATGGACATGCATAGTAACATTATGAACAAAAAAAATTCTAACGTTTTGACCTTCCACTTGTGCTTACTAAATAATCGTTACCAATACACAAGCATGGATGGATGTATGTATGCCTATTTTGTATCTACTTATTTGCACCTGCCCCTTTGCGGGTTTTTGAAGT
>NW_016196983.1:0-2859 GCF_001687245.7 Rhagoletis zephyria | reverse complement strand
ATTTACTAACAGTAAGTCGGAGCAGAACAAAGAATGCTTCAAAGTGAACAGAGAAACTTATTATAAATTTCAAGTGAATATTGAGGTTTTTTCACAGACATTTTTATTTAAACGGCTTCAAGCTCAATAAAATTGTTGATTAAATATAAATAACCTTACGACGAGCACACCTGAAAGTTAAGCATTCTAAAAATGGAATTATTAGCAAAGCCAAGAAAAACAACAACCACATGATCAAGCTTAAACAGTACTTGAATAGCTGCGTTTGATTGTAGTTGGCTTAACAAAACAAAAAAGTGGAAGAGGCAACAACAGTTTACACGGCGAACTTAGTTCAGTGGGTAGGCTGCTGGCTATTGCAGCTGGGGTCGTTGGGTCGAACCCCAGTTGAAGAAGTCTGATGAGGAGATGTGGTGATCTCCGAAATAGCTATAACTTCTACCAAAATGTAAAAACGGCCCCAAGCTCAATAAAATTGTTGAATATTTTATAAAAAAAATTCTATAATATTAAAAATACAAAAGGCAATAAGACAAACGTGTTACAAAATGTCGCGTTGCTTTTTTTCACCATAGTAATAAATACGTAACTAGTTTTGTATTTAGTACTTAGTAAATAGCACAAAAAATTCTTTACCTCGCGATGCCCTAAATTCCGACATAATTATTTACAATAATATTATCGAGAAATCAAATGAATGTACCACTGCTTCCCTGCTAAACTTTTTACGAGTCATTTTTCAAATAAATGTACATTTTTTTCGAAGTAATTTCAGTGAACTTATAAATAAATCTAGCTCAAAATAAGGAATGATCAAAGTCAGAATAAGGAAGTTGTTCACCTTGCATTTTTCGGCTATTTTTAGCAGCATGTTTCAACAAGAGTCACACTGTGAAAACACGTTCAGCCATTGCTTAACGAAGAAAATGAAAGAGTGAGCATTGCTAGCCTTAACTTTTCTTCATCCTATTTATTTGTTGATTTGGCTTGCCATTACTGAGTAAACAACATGCCTTAAACAATTTACTTTTTAAATGATTGATAAACTTTTGCAAGCTATTCAATACGTTGATTTGTATGCAACAACAAATACAAAAAAACGGTACAATTTTAATAGACAACACAACAACAACAACATCGAAAGTACAAGTATTAGAAATCGCCGAATTTACGATGACAGCCAAAAAAGAAGATAAAATCACGGTGAACGAGAAATAAAATAAGATCTTTTTATTTTGCTCTACCGGCAACCCACCATTTTAAGGTTCATGTCATACATGTGTATGTGTATTGCACGTGTGTGCATTTATTTAGGTTTTCCTGTGTGACACATCACATGTTGCTGCTGCTGTTGCTACACGTTCGCAACTTTCAACGCTCAATTCTCCGGCGGGCTGTAGTCGATGTCAAGTTGTTGGCCTTTTAGCGTGGTTACCCCTTCGTATCTTCTGTCCCATAACAAACACAATATACGCACATACACATAGTATATACACACTTTGTCCTATTCCGTCTGCTGAGTTGCAGATAAAAGTTCTCGCACTCAACTTTGTTGCCATTTTTTTCTTCTCATTTTCATTTCGAAAGTTCACAAACTATTTGTTGCGTATCGGTTCGGTTTGTTTAGACACTTCGTTCAATAAACTTATGCCCAAACATTTGTATGCACATGTGTATTGGCCTTTTATGCTTGCTTTGGCTTGTGCCATTCTCAATGACATCTTCGCTCATTGTTTGATACATAATACCTATAACTTATGTATGTATGTATAATGTATATACATATGTATGTATGTATGCTTAAACATATTTATCAACTTAAGTTTAGTCATAAGTATGTACATATGTGAGTGCACTCTGGCAAACAATTCCTTTTGCGTTCAATAACATCGATTCACGTTCTCCTTTTGCCATGCTCACGAGTATTGCGTTGACAGCTTTCGATGGCTTGGTAAGCGCAAACACTTTGGTACATAAATACTAGAGATGTTTCGAATGTCATATTTTTCATACTCGTTCATTTTCCGCCTTCAAGTGAACTTGAATTTCACATTTGTTAACCCTAGAAGGTGCATTAATTTTTTGTTTTTGCGATATTTCCAGATCGGTCTTTCATATCAAAGCGTGGGTTCGTGCCAACTCAGTTAAGTATTCTATAAGTTTGTGTGAAGTACATGGTTTGTTTAGCTCCATTATGTTGCCGAAATATTCATACGTGTGCCAGCTATGAGGCGATGTTTACTAATAAAGGATTTTTTTTTTTTTGTAAAGGAAACTTTTTAACAACAAAATTTTATCCAAGCCATAGGTATGCAATTTTTTTCATTATGTTCATTTGATCTAAAATCTATAATTTTTTTTTTTTCAAACGGTGTCTCTATACCACCCATTAAAATATGTGATCTACTAATAATACTAAGAAATTTCAGCTATAAAAAAAATTTAATTTTTTTATTAGTTTTTGCTATAAAAGATATAGTAAATACGTATTTGCTTTTGCTTGTGTAAAATTTTTTTGTAGAGGTGAAATGTTCGGTGTTTAAAAAGGTAGCCTCATAGGCGATGTTTACCATTAAAGGGCTAAAGAATATGTCCACCATTCTAGGGTTAATGTCTCCAGATTCTACATCCGAGCCTTGGCTTTCGCTGAAGGAATCTTAAATTATTTCTTGGTTGCTTATAAGACTTGTAGAAGTACCTGTTGAACGCCCATCAAAGTTGCCTAAATACTACTTAACCTTTTAGCGCCCGAAGCTAAAAGCCGGTTATTGTCAGCAACCTGGTTAGACAGACTTAGAGCTATTTCAACAATGTACACATTCGCATTCGCAAAACATTCGTATCATTTGTTGCGAATGC
>NW_016196982.1:0-2859 GCF_001687245.7 Rhagoletis zephyria | reverse complement strand
AACTTTTCCGATTTCGAAAAGTGTAGTGCTAACTTGACACACGTCATTTTACCCGATAAAAAGTCCCAACAAGCCAAGTGCGACAATAGATTATTATATACAATTGTAAAGGCCTATATATCCTCTTCTCAGATCATATCCGATCTTTGAAATCGAATCAAAAATAGTCATTCAAAAACTCATAAATCTACAAAATCTAATTTTCTGACCGAAATCCACAGGTCGTGACCTCTAAATGACCTTTAAAAAATCTATAAAAATAGGCAATAATATTAAAAACTATTTGATTTAACTTCTTTTATTCGAAATCTATATCTAAGGTGAGGAATTTAGAACTGGTTCGAAACTATCGAAAAAGGGATACAGGCGGTGGCTTTTTTACTTTACATGGATACNAAAAACTATTTGATTTAACTTCTTTTATTCGAAATCTATATCTAAGGTGAGGAATTTAGAACTGGTTCGAAACTATCGAAAAAGGGATACAGGCGGTGGCTTTTTTACTTTACATGGATACGTGCTTGGCGGATTTTTCTTTGAAATACGCATCCATTCTGCACTTCGCAGATGCTTTTTCATAGCTTGGTAATACAAAAAAAAACAAAAATTTGTGTTAACATTTTAACATCTTGGGGTCTTTTGGAGTCTAACCAATAACGGAAAGCACTTTGGCAAACTCAGCTACAGCCACAGGTATGTACACGTACATTTCTTACAACCATTGCTGTTTGTATGCAAAAGAGATTTACATATCGCGAACCAGTACTGTAGCGAAACGTACTAGAAGCGCACCAGTTCATAACTAAAGATTTTCCAACAGGGTTATAATGTACCCTTGTACGGGTAAGGTGAAAAGTAGGAAACGAGGCGCAAATTTAGCTGGCAAGTTTGGCGTTAGTTTGCTTCCTCTGCCCTCTCTGCTAGCATGTAGTCAAGAATCTAAAAATAGAAAGCAAAAAAAAAAAAAAGTTCTTTTATACCGTGCATATCTTACAGATACGAAGTAGTATAAGAATTCTTGCGGCACAACAATAACCGCATGACAGCTGGAAAATGACTTTATGGCACTTCACTCCTTTTTACTTTGCTTGGTGGTACGAGCTGCGGCCCATTTTCTTGCCCCTCTACTGCCGCTTCTGGCCTAAACAATTGTTACCGCAAACTTTATTTTGGCGTTATTTTTTTGAGCTGTTTTTTGCTTGTTTGCCCTTTGGCAAATCAAAGAAGTTTTCGATAATGAAATCGAATTTTGTTGGCCGTTTGCTTTGACTTTCGACTCTTTGGGCGTTTTACGTTCGACGTGCTTACAAAGAAGTAATATTTTCCTACATTTTCTTCTTCAATAGTTAGCCTTTGACTTTATAGGAATGTACGTATAGTGTGTACATATGTACGTATATGTATATACATACTTCCATTTATTTAATTTATCGCTACTTTGCATGCGATTATGTCACATAAATCAGTGGCAGTCAAGCTTTACGCCCCGTTGTGCACGTTTTTGATTAATGCAAAAAATTAAATTTTTATTTTATCTGCAAAACTTTGCTGGCGGCACCTTGAAAGAGTTCTATAGCACGGTACATTCTACGTATGTCAGCGTATGCATTATAAATTTTTTTTTTTAATAGAGCGTCTCCCATTACAATGACATTAATGACATTTGTGGTCGCAATATGTGTTTTGCATAAATATACATACTAATTAGAAATCGAATAAATATATACATGTTCGCAGATATGCATTAGATTATGTGCACGAAAATAGGAGCATCACTTCTTTCGACCCCCATGGAGTCGTTACATTTCCGCGAGCGCGAAGGAACAATTGGCACGATGAGGAACTCCGTGCCGCTGAAGAAAAATAGACGACGGCTAGAGGTCAACGCTGGGATCGGGCGCAGTGCGAGCTATGTGTGAAAAACATAGGGAACTGAAGAGGAAACCGAGTCATATTTTTCGTAAGGAAAAAGAGAGAAGAAAAAATACTTCGGTGCAAAAGAGCTAAAGACCCCGACTGGAACAGCCCTCTTAAATCCATGTGAAAGGTCAGCGACTTGAGGAAGATTTCAATACCAGGGCAAATTCCTGTAAGAACGAACACGATGACCTAAAGACCGATGTCTAGAGCGTGGTAGATTATTAGTAGGTACCATAACCGGAATTGCAAACAAAGGTTCGTGAGAACTTGTTTGACGCAGTAGGCGAAGCTACAGACTCGTCAGAACACCGCAATGCGGACAGCAATGAGATGACTTCTGGTATCGTGCGAACACCACCTGCATAGCGAGGCCTCAACGTTCTCAGTGAGGGAGCACTACTTAAAGCAAGTAGTTTCTGCTTTTTTCTATCTGTCAGTGTCCTCTTGAATAATACACTTATCGAGTTAAGACATATACTAGGTAAGCTAATAGCAAGATCTTCAGCATAAGCTGTTAATTTAGGAGTACTACCTCACATCTTTATGATCCCAAGCGCCCACATTAACGGAAATAGAGTACCCAAGTGAGAAAAGCCACTCGAGAAGAAGTCCAATTGTGAATTCCCCACAGTTGTAGGACTTTTTCTTACTATTTATATCGCCCGCTGTGAGGGGATGTCTCTATTTATTTACGCTTCGTAGTGCAGAAGCATGGAAAACGACCACATCCGATGAAGCGGGTCTGGGAGTAAGATTTTGCGGCATTAGCGACGGCGAGCCAATGGAACGATGAGATAAATGAGCTTTACAATGACATGGGCATAGTTACGGGGACCATTCCTCCTTTATTTTAAAGGACAGTCCCTTATTTTAACCCCCTGTCCTTTATTATTTTTTTCAAAATAAAGGACGCCTTTTGTCCTTTATTTATTAAACTGT
>NW_016196981.1:0-2859 GCF_001687245.7 Rhagoletis zephyria | reverse complement strand
GACTGCCTCAGGTAAGCACAGCTTATCAATTTATCAACCGTTATCAAAAACTTATCAAACCTCTTTCCAGTCAAACCCAAACCGCTGCACCGACGACTCCACCACCATCATCACCCGAACCAACGGCTACTGCCGAGCGCACATCTCAAAACGAAACGATGACCGCCTTAAACAGCTACTGATTTCTAATGGTCCCCTTACGGCGGCCTTTCGCTCTCCGACCTCGCTGGCCGACGGGCCGATTGCCCGCGTCTGGGGCTATCTGGCGGGGCCGCTGAACACACCCTGCAATTCAACGCTGGAGGCCGACCACCTGATGCTGCTGGTCGGCTGGACGCCCGACTACTGGCTGCTGAAGAACAGCTACGGAGTCAGCAATAGAAACAGTAAAAGCTGGGGCGTCGAGGGATACGTGTACCTCAATCGGAGTTTGGCGGCGGGCTGTGGCCTTTTTGGGAATGGACGGTCGAAGAAGAGTAAGAAAGGCGATGGCCTCTTCACCGGAGAGTTTACCTTTCCCTTTGTGGAGTTGTAAGGAAGAGGGAACTAACCTTTGATGAATAAATTGTGTGTGTGTTGTGGTATTTGCTGCCAAAGTAATTAAAGCAGGCGAAACGACCTTCCAGAAAGTGTGGCGGTAATGCTCATTTTAATTTATATAAAAATAATATTAGGCTCATTAGCAAAAAAGTCAAGGGTTCCATTTTTTATCATCATTTGCCTCTTCTTTAAACTCATAATACCTTGCTGTACAACTTTTTGAAATTTGTGCGATTTTTTATTTACATTTTCATAATCTTTCGAAAACGACGTTATGTCGAAATTAGCTTCCTCTAGTTTATCACTTTTATTTTTTGTTCTGCTAATTCACAGCAATCAACTTCCTAATGCATCAGCCTCTTCCCTTTACACTCGCCTTGCGAGCATCCACCGAGCTCACAAGTACATTCACAGCATTCTAAAGAGCGGCAATGCTACTAGCACTGCTAGTTTGCAAAGTCTCGAACCAACACTGAAAAGCTTTAAAGCTTCAAAAATGGGAAACGCCCTAGAGCGCTGCTACAACGCCTCAATTGGCGCCGAGACAGTGAACATCTTCACCCTGCCACTGACTGACGTCCTCAAACGTTTTGTCTCCTTCAATTATCATCTTTTTGTCCTCAAAGACCACAAAGAGATACGAAAAAGAGTGGCAAATCTACTGAAAAGTGTTCGCTTGTTGGCTCGCACTGTAGTCGATTGTGCACTGAAGATGAAGAAGGACAGCGCCTTCAAACCGACCACTCTCGGAATGAACATGTTTTCCGCTTTTGTACGTTGATCAACTTTTTTTCAGAAAGCCAAACTAACTTTTCTCCCTTCAACTTTCAGTCCTGGAAGGAGATCAAATCAAAGTTCACCAAACCGCTGACCAAGCTTCCGCCGATGGGCAGCTCCGCTGGCAGCAAAAGCAGCAAAGGCAATGCCTTCACCGGTCCTTGCATTTCTGGCTCCAGCCTGGACCCAGCTTTACTCTCCGGCCTTCCAAAGGCATTTGACTGGCGGAAAAAAGGAGTCGTNCTTCACCGGTCCGTGCATTTCTGGCTCCAGCCTGGACCCAGCTTTACTCTCCCGCCTTCCAAAGGCATTTGACTGGCGGAAAAAAGGAGTCGTCTCCGAGGTANCAAACCGCTGACCAAGCTTCCGCCGATGGGCAGCTCCGCTGGCAGCAAAAGCAGCAAAGGCAATGCCTTCACCGGTCCTTGCATTTCTGGCTCCAGCCTGGACCCAGCTTTACTCTCCGGCCTTCCAAAGGCATTTGACTGGCGGAAAAAAGGAGTCGTCTCCGAGGTAAAAGCGCAGCTCGAGTGCGGCAGCTGCTACGCCTTCTCCGCCATTGGCAGCCTGGAGGGCGCCTACCAGATTCAGGTGGAAAATAGGGGGCGCAATTTGGCGGAAGAGGAAGAGGAAAAGAAAACTGAAAAAAGCAACCCTAAAGCGTTCAGTGAACAGGACGTGGTCAACTGCTACAGCAACGAGGGCAGAGATGGCTGCGGCCTCGGCTACCCCCACGAGGTACTCAATATGACCGTCTTCAGAGGAGTTATGCTCCAAAAGGATCGGCCGTACATTGGAAAGGTATAAAAAAGTGGAAAACTTTTTTGTACAATTTTTTAACAGAACTCGTTTTTAGGCTGAACAGTGCACCTCACCAAATCCCGTTTATGCTCGTCCCACCAGCTGGTGCATGAACCAAGGTGCCAGCGATGAGATCTTCCGAGCGGTCGTTTACTACTTTGGGCCGGCCATCATCGGCTTCAACACCGACGACCCGGCCTTCTTTCAGCTGAAAGGCAGCCCCTACTATCGGAAATGTTTACCTGGAGCGGCAGCCGATCATGCAATGTTGCTCGTGGGTACGTAAAACCCTTAGGTAAAAAACTAAAACTTTTTAACAACATTTTTTAAGGTTGGACCGAGGAGGGCCACTGGATAATCAAGAACAGCTACGGGCCGGAGTTTGGCCTTGAAGGCTACCTGCAGGTGCCGGCAGACATTGCTCGGAGCTGTGGAATGGCCGCTTTCACGGGGGCACCCGTCTTTGAGCGAACAGCCCTGCACGAAGAGGTGNATAATCAAGAACAGCTACGGGCCGGAGTTTGGCCTTGAAGGCTACCTGCAGGTGCCGGCAGACATTGCTCGGAGCTGTGGAATGGCCGCTTTCACGGGGGCACCCGTCTTTGAGCGAACAGCCCTGCACGAAGAGGTGGACCGGTTGCAGAGTCAGCATCAACAACTGCCTAAATTAGGCCTTCTAGAGCGTCTGTTTGGTTAGTTTAGCAACAACAAACATTTTTTTCATAAATAAAAAAGCTCTGA
>NW_016196980.1:0-2859 GCF_001687245.7 Rhagoletis zephyria | reverse complement strand
AATTACTTGTATGTAAGAATACAAAGACAAATTATTTATCAGAAGCATTAACCCTTACATATTGAAAAAAAGTAATAAAAGCTCTCAAAAAAGCAAAATCGCTACAGCGAAAAAAGTGTTTCAAAAACCGCATAAATTCAAATCCGCATAAAAAAGAACCGCATAAAAAGAGACCTAAGTGTATAAGTTGAAATTTTATAAGAAATTATTGAACATTAAAAACATTATACCTACATAGATATGTATGCACATATTTGCCTACCTAGTAGATAAAACTGGTCAAAATAGCACGAATCTATTCTTCTGTGCATGAGAATATATACATAAATATANTTTATCCCACACATTTTTGCCGACCAAACAACGCGTTTGCCTGTCTAATCGGCTTGCCTCGCTCGTTTACTCGCCTCGCTCGTCTGCTGCTGCAAATGAGTGCCTCGCTCGCAACGACGCCCTCGCGAGGGCAGAGCTAATGAGGCCCTCGTTTGCTTGCCGCTCTACTCTTGCGCTGCCCTCGTTTGCTTACTCGCTCGCTGGCTGCTCAGCGCGTGCGCTCGTACTTTACTAGTGCTCGTTTGCAAACAGCCTCGAGTGTTGCTCGTGAGTTGCGTTAGCTCAGAGCAAAGTAACGAGCGAGCGAGGGGCTAAAATGAGGCAAATCCGAACCCTGATTCTAGGGATCGAAAATAACACTTATTTTTTTACGAGTTAAATTTAGCATAATATTTTTTATTCCGAAATAAACGTTATTTCGGACAATAAACAAACCGCTTATCCAAATTAAATAAATTTGGTATCATATGAAAGAGGACTGATTTACCTTTTAAACAGAAAAAACGGGCGAAGATTACCACCTGGATTTAAATTTTTTTTTTTTAAATGTAATACTAAAGAAATTCATATAAATATATACCTGACCCAAGGTTTGTTCTATGNGACGAAGATTACCACCTGGATTTAAAATTTTTTTTTTAAATGTAATACTAAAGAAATTCATATAAATATATACCTGACCCAAGGTTTGTTCTATGGTTATTAATTCACATTTTTTATTGAAATAGTTTTCAATATGTGGCTTTCCTCGTTTAGACATTTCAGTTTTAAAGCCATTTAAGTCCTTTTTCATTTGATAACAAACTTGTTTAATTTGGATAAGCGATTTGTTTATTATCCGGAAAGTACTTTTGTTTCGGAATAAAAATATTTGGCCAAGTTTAACTCGTGAAAAAAACTGTAATTTTCGGTCCCTTCAATATTCGCATTCGCAAAATATNTATTTGGCCAAGTTTAACTCGTGAAAAAAACTGTAATTTTCGGTCCCTTCAATATTCGCATTCGCAAAATATCCGCATTGATTTTTGCGAATGCGAATGTTAAAATGAATGCGGAAGTTCCGTGGTTGCGAATGCGAATGCGAATATTCGCAACACACCCTGACAACGATTATAAGAAATAAAATAAAATATTGCTCTATAATTATTACTGAACAATGGAAAATTTGTTTTCGTCCCACGGGACGATTATTTTAAAATGTAAATTATTTTCGTCATCTCATAATAATTNTTAAAATGAATGCGGAAGTTCCGTGGTTGCGAATGCGAATGCGAATATTCGCAACACACCCTGACAACGATTATAAGAAATAAAATAAAATATTGCTCTATAATTATTACTGAACAATGGAAAATTTGTTTTCGTCCCACGGGACGATTATTTTAAAATGTAAATTATTTTCGTCATCTCATAATAATTATATGGGATTTTCATTTTTTTTTCGTCTCTCGGGACGTTTATTTCAATACGAATATGATATACGTCTGCTCATAATAATTATATCGGGACGTTTATTTCAAGACGAAAATAGAATAGAAGCCGATCGCACCAAAATAATGAAATATTTTATGATATAAATACTACTTCGTGTGCAAGAATTTTGGCGCCTGTCTCAATAAATAATTCTGTATACACTTGCATAAAAAATGTTTTTTGCGTTCCAGCAGTTTTTCTTGCGAGAGATATTTTGCTTTTTGACAGTTCTACAAGTTTTAGTAAAAAAATCGCTGGAACACACCTTATATTTATCAAGTATTTTCTAGATTTCTTTCAAAATATCGAAAACAACGATGTTTCGGGTCGATTTTTTTAATCTGGTATATCGTCATCGAAAATATTGATGTTTTTTCTGTCGATATCGCAACTCTATGCCTGGTCCGAGCAACAGCTAATTTAGAAAACGTTTATTCTAACAGCAGTCGCCACTTTGTAGGCAATAGTAAACCTCCGAGTGTATTTCTGCCTTGCAGAGGCTTCTCATAAAATCCATTTGTAGTGATGTGCTGAGTCGGTACTTCTAAGTATTGACCGACACTAAGTACGCACCGACATTTTGGAATCTATAATAAGAGCGCACAATATCCATAAAGATGGAATAAAAGCAGTTCAGGGTAGCCTCCTATGTATATGAACAGTCGAATGTAGGAACTAATATTTAAGTTTTTAATTCCGAATAAAATGATAAACTAATATAAATTTTCCGTATATGTATGTAGCTTTTATGACAGTTATGCAATAAAAAAACCGGAGTGTGGATTTTCTAAAACTTCTTGCACACGGTCAGCGGGAGCCAAAAAAGGTTAGCTAAAATTACGCTAAAAAATATCGATTGGATTTGAAAATCCGATCTGCTAATTTTTTTATTTTTGCCCTTAAAAAACCATTTTCTAAATAGAAATACCTATAGTCACGGTGTACAGTTTAAACCAAAAGTCCTCCCCCATGAAATTTTTCTCCAAATTCTCATCCCGTCGTCATAACCAAATGATTTGAGCTAAAAACAAAAATCTTCTATGTAAGGATTTA
>NW_016196979.1:0-2859 GCF_001687245.7 Rhagoletis zephyria | reverse complement strand
GCTGAAATTAAAAGGGTTACACCATGTTACAGTTTTGCTCGTCACTGTAAGTGCTTGTATGAAAAATGAGCAGGAAAAAATGTTACTCATACGCCGTGTACATCTGAAAAACTTATCTCGAAAACTCGAAATTTAATCGATTTTCGGAATCAGCGAGCAATTCTATATAGGAATTGGATATGTAGTGGCGTCCGTTGAAATTTTTTTTTTTGTGTACGTGTTGCCTCTCTTCGACTGCACGCAGTTGAATCGTTCAGAGTCACGGCGGGAGTCATGTTGGTGTAACTAACACATATTTACATATATATAATAGGCGGCATACACCGTGCGTCTGACTCGTTAGTCGGTTTGGATGTATTTGTGAAAATAAATATGTGTTAGTTACAGCAACATGACTCCCGGCATGACTCTGAATGATTCAACTGTGTGTAGTTGAAGGCGAGTCAAAACGTACACAAATGACTCGCGAGTCAGTCTATGGAGCCTATTATTCCTAAAAAAATAAAGTAGTTTTAAAAAAGGTTTATACATTGAAAAATGTATGAAAACGTCAATTTATGAAGCTCTTTACACCTACTTTATTTTTTTATGAATAAGTCCAAAGGTATACAAAGTTATTTATTTTGTTCATAGCTAAATGGTACATAGTTTTAATCTTCGTTTTCTGCATAAACTTCCGCAGTCTAGTTATCACAGGCTAGTAGAGTCCAACTAAACTAACATGAAGTTAGAGAACAGGGTGAAGCGATGAGTGGAACTGGAGGCAAAGATCGGTAGCTTAAACGCTTATGTATCGATCTACCGGCTAGCCATGCCAAAGGGTCAGAAGGAAATCGTCTGTTCACTTGATTGACCGTACATTGAGCTATAAATTAGTTTGAGCCCTACAAGACCCCTGGGTGGATGGCCTATGCCCGATTGTACTTCTGAAAGAACGGGATCTGCTAACCTCTATCCTAACCAATCGCATGCGGAAAAGTCTGACACTAGCATATCTCTCACAATCGTCAAGCCAGTGTCAGATTCAAACCCGAGATAGGTAAAAACGAGTATTCAGAGGCGAATTTTTTTCGCCCAATCAGCCTCATAACGTTCGCTCTCAAGGCGATGGAGAAAATCCTAGACAACCATAAATCCTAATAAAAAATATGTATTGCATTAATATTAATCTTTCCGAAATTGTAAAAAGTGATAAACGCCGGTTGCATGTTTTTAGTTAATATATATAATCCTGAAAAAATATACATATTTGAATTGATTGGATGTAAGTCCTATGAGTAGATTTATGCAGAAAAATCGCCCCTTTTTTTGAGTGTGCGTTACATCTACAAATAATCGATTATTGGAATGATATGTTCATCACTAACATACTTTTGGCACAGTTTTCTGATGGCGACGGGATTGTTGAATATTTGCAAATCTGCGGAAATGTGGAAAGGTATAAATTATCGAATTTAAAAATTAACATTTAGTATTCAATACAGTGATCGGACATTAAGAAAATTCTGTGTGGTAGAATCTGGGAAAAAGTGTGGTAGATATAAAAAAATGTGGTAGATCTCTGGGTTTGGATCAAACTTTATACGAAAATTAAAAAAATTCTGCAAGGCTTTTCGAACATATTTTAAGAGATTTCTGCAACCTTGCGAAGTGCTGCCAGCTTTTATTTTATCACACCACGAAGCAGCGAACAAATGTGGCACGTTCCAGAAACAGCTAATTGGCATTTGCCGATTTTGGCAATTCTCAAGTAAAAGTAAACAACGCCTCAGAAACCTTAGATGCACTTAAATTTGCTAATACTTTCACCCAAGTCGCCGTTTTGTAACATTTTCGCTATTAATCTTTTAACACAATAAAACCGCGCTTCCTGTCGAAAAATTTATTATTAAGAAAATTTATTATTTTACAGTTTATTTTATCCTCCCATTCGGCCTTGTTTACTTCTACTTGAGAAATTTCATCGTCGACGGTAATGCGGAATCTTGTATTATATCATTCTATGGTATTTAGTGTTGGACAATTTTTGCTCTTAACATTAAGAAAATTATATCATGCAAAAACGCGAACATGTGGTAGATTTCATACCTTAGTGGTAGATGTGATAGATGCTCAAAAAGTAGCAGATCTACCAAAATGTGGTAGAAGTCCGATCACTGGTTCAATAGATATTTCAGGAAAGTTGATATGCCCGCAGCCCAAGGGAGTATTATCGATGCAGGCAATACAAGCTCAACTAGTTCCACCGAAGAGCAGCGTCCGCCCATCTGAGCAATTGTCAAAAACTGCTTTTTTATTCAAAAAGTTGTTTATTGAAACTACATACCTTATTTTTTGAAATATGCAAATACCCTTTAATTTGTTATTGAATGTAAGAAATATATACCTATTTTGATCTCTTTTTTGTTAAAAATCGAATAAGACATTCAAAGAGTAGCCTTTACACTTTTAGCTTTTTTACCTTACGCATATTTTATTTATCTCTTTTCAGCTCTTTTTTTTGTCCATTTAGCTGGATCGCTGAAATAAATATGGCAACACTGCACTCTACCAGAGGGTCAATTCCCGTTCTGCGTTATCGTGAAGTGATAAAAATAACACCTTCACCGCATTTATTTCGGTGTTAATTTTATACNAAACGGGAATCGACCCTCAGGGCACATTGAATAGGTGGCAGCAACAAGGTTGTAAGTTTGATTTTCTTTCATTCGAAGTAGCTCTAATTAAGCCTGATATACAGTTCAATGCGAGCGTGAGCGTGAACTTTCACAAAGCCAAAAAATTCCATTTGTATTCTTATGGACGCTCACCACACACATCTGTCAAAACTTGTCGTTCACATGCGAATGCTTTGCGTAC
>NW_016196978.1:0-2859 GCF_001687245.7 Rhagoletis zephyria | reverse complement strand
AAAAATATTAAAAATAAAATGTTAAGAAGCCACAATAACATTGACAAAATAATTATTATTGAATTTTAGTTTTCGCTCAACGGGAATAATTATTTGACTTTTATTTTTTGGTCACAAATAAAGATTATTTTATGATTTTTATTTTTTCGCCCAGAGATAATAATTATTATTGAGTTTATAAAATTGAAAAGGCCATACAGCCGCAACCTACTAAAATTCTGACTTGAAAATTTTGAAACTTATTCCTTTTTAGTAGGGAATATAGGTTTTGAGTTGTTTTGAATGATCATTATTCTTAAAAGAGAAAATAAAAGTCAATAATAATTATTATCTGTGAACGAAAAATAAAAATCAATTAATAAATATTTTCAAATCAATGTAATTTTCTTCTTTTTTTCTTATCCCAAATTCACCTTATCTGTCTTTCCATTATATTTAATTATCAAATAGTAATCAAGATATATCAACAAAATTACTTACTGGTTACTTCAACATAGATGGTAACGTAATTTGAGATCATAGATAGAAGACCAAAAAAAAATCTATTTCTAGAATAGAGAATGCAGAACTCTTTCCGAGCTTTAAAAATAGAAGCGTTAGAATCATATAAAGTTCTTTGTCCACCCATGGATGCCTATTGAAACCTTTTTTTACTTAATCATCATCATCCTCATTTCAACCTTCGGTACTCCGGTACTTCGGTAGTTATTGGTTTTGCGAAGAAATGTGTTCTTCACAGGACTCTGGGCCTTCTCATATTTGTTCGGCATCATCTATGTTTCCACGACATATATACAAACATATCGAGCCCTAACCGCCAAAATAACGTAAGCGAAATTTTTTTTAAAAATTTTCTTTTTGATGCAGAAATATTCCTAGAGCATCTAGATGCATTTCTGCATCAAAAAGAAAATTTTGAAAAAAAATGTCGCTTACGTTATTTTGGCAGTTATGGCTCGATATGTAGCACCTGTAGCCAAGAGTTATTCTGCGGCTGTACTCCAGGATAGAATTATCGATGTTGTTTATGCTGGATCCTAAGTAGTCAAAGTCCTTCACTATTTCCAAATTTTAACTGTAAACAGTGACACTGTGATGGTAAGACACCTTGTGTGGTGCCGATGGTACTTATATTGTCTTCGTTCACCGATAGACCAACCTCTTGAGGTTCCTTCTCTATGCTGCGAAAGCTATGAGGCACGACAGCTGCGGTTCCGAGGCCTGTTCACTGGAATTCTTTTTCAAATGACCGGCTCCAAGCCCAGCGTACAATTTACTACTTGTAGGGCTTTTTAAAGGCGCCCGCTTGTAGCAATACCTACTGCAGCTCGCACGTGTCTTGCACACGTTGTCGAGGGTACGCAAACGGGCACGCAAGAGACGGGATTGAGAATGGTCGAGGAACTGTAACTGCGAACGGAGCCGAGTAGAGTATTACATTGGCAAAAGGTTGCAGCGAGGAAAATGAATCTTGTATTAAGTCTCTACTGTATTTGTATGTATATACGTATTTTTAAACATGTGGCTAGGTATGTATGTATAATTTTTTTCCTTCGCTTATTTGTTTTGAAATATCGATGTGTGAAAAGAGTCATACTAGGTTACATAAATGTATTTAAAAAACAAACAAAACACGTAATTACTTCATGTAGTATGGAAATTCGCCTATTTGAATTTAAAATTCATCCTAACACACTGACAGCCTAAATTGGCTAAACACGGAAATATGCGTTTTTTTTCAAATGTTGTACTCGAAAAGCAATGTTTTCCACTAAATTTTGTATGCAGGTCAAATTCAAAATATGTAAATATGTACATACATACATATGTATGTATGTACGACCTAGGGTGAGTCAATAAACCAAAACAACATACACTTAAATACATGTAAATATGTAACTAAATATAACACGTACATTTGGTGACTCAAATTCGAAATTTAAAACATTTTTTACTAGTAAAATATACAACAAAAAACCCACAAGCACGGTTGATATAGTTAAGACAAAATGCGGCCGAAGAAAAAAGTTAAACGCAAAATTGTGTAATCGTTTAATCGAAAGAAATTGTGCTGCCAAGTGACGCGATGGTCCCCCAGACAGGCCGGCAGGCCCAATTAGCGCGCGCAGCACAACCAAATGGGGGGCCAATTGAATAAGCGGCTACCAAAATGCACAAACGCTAATATGGGCAGTGGAGCTGGCGCTTGCGCTTTTGCGTCGTCGTCGCTGGGAATCAAATTGCCGGCCAACTGTACAACAAACGCGCACTGTCACCCCAGCCGCCCGTTCCGCCCGTTCCGATCGCCATCACTGGCCCATCGTCGTCAGTTGGCTCTTGGTGTTGGCTTACTTTATATTTGCAAATAATTTATATCCAACATTTTCATTATTTACTACTTAGCTTTCTTTGAAATTTCTATGTTGACAACGGCAAACAACAATAACTTGTTGGTATGGTCATATTTGGCAAAGGCACACCGCTACGTTTGGACTCGTTAGACATACCCGGCAGGAAATGGAACTAATTTGTAGCTAAACTATAAACTAACTAGCAGTCGACAAGAGGTAACTATTTACATATTAACTATTTCCTTTGGCCGTAACTAACTATTTTTTAAGGCCGATGGCCGCGAAACCGTGATCACTGGTTTCCTCTGCATTAGATGTTAACTGACTTGTAGCTATCTACTTTTGAACATAAATTATCAATAAAAAAAAAATATTTCTTCAATTTTTTTATATTTTTATTTACTTTATTTAACATTATATATTTGTTTATTTGTTTACATGTTCTTTTTTAGGCGGTACCACATTTGAATTCCATCAGACATAACATCAAAATGATAGCATAAAATTT
>NW_016196977.1:0-2859 GCF_001687245.7 Rhagoletis zephyria | reverse complement strand
CTATATAACGGTAGTTTTCAGAAATATGAAAACTGCGATATTTTAGTAACGACTGAAGTTCATTCACTCAAAATTGATACTGACAATCATTTTTAGACGAAAAATAGGAATATCATAAATGTTTGGGAAATGGGCGTAGCTACGCCCACTTGCGATTTTATGTGTATATCTTGGTAACCGCTCCAGTGGAGCGGCTAAACCAATTTCTCCCAAACTTGGAACAGTTGTTGGCCTTGGTAAAGCGTACCAAATGGCTGAAATTTTTTAAAATCGGACAATAACCACGCCCACATCGCATATAACGGTATTTTAGAGAAATATTAAATCTTCGATAAATCAGTAAATAATAAAGCTAATTTATTCAAAATTGATGCTTGCAATAACTCTTTACCAGGAAATGCGGTTATGATGAAATTTTGGAAGATGGGCGTGGCATCGCCCACATATGATCACATATATGTATCTAGGTAACCGTTCTACGAATTTGTACAAAGCTTGGTATGGTTATTGTACTTGCCACATAAAAGCAAACCATTGAAAAATATTGAAATCGGACTAAAATTACGGCCGCTTTTCATATAACCGTAAATTTCAGAAATGCTTGAAACTTCAATATTTCGAAATTTGATAGCGTCCTCAAACTTGATACTAACAGCAATCCCCTGAAAATAAGAAACATTGTTTGGAATTTTGGAAAATGGGAGTGACATCGCCCACATGTGACTATATATGTTAGTTTATCTCATTATTTTTAACTGAACGTTATTATATCGCAGATGTTTAACCATCCCTGCTTAGTTTTCCCCAGCGGTAGTTTTCGGGCGAGAATTTTGCGCAAAGGCGATATACTTAAAACTTGCATCGGGTATTTAATGTTCAGCTCAACCCGAGCTTAGACTTTCTTACTTGTTTTATTTTGAAATCAAAAAATATTTAAAGGTCGCTCAAGGCGCTCATTTCCATGTATTGTACATGAAAAAAAAAGTTTTTTTCGTAGAAAAGGCGTAGAGTTCTTAAAAATCAATATTTTTCAATCGGAATACTCTATTTTTCAGCTGGAGATTCCCAGTAATAATACCCAATTGTTTGTTTAACCATTCTTTCATAGCAACTATAACTTAAAGGTCCGCCAAAAACCCTCAAAAGTACATATCGGGGAGACCAATAAAAAATCGTTAGTATTAAAAAATGTTTAAGTGGACAATTGGGTATTACTATTGAAAGTCTCCTGAAGATAAACTGAGTTTTTCCGATCGAAAAATATTGATTTTCAGGAATTCTATGCCATTTCTACGAATTTTTTTTTCCCATATAAGATACATTAAAAACTTTGAGCGCTTTGAATGACCTCTAAATATTTTTTGATTTCAAGGTAAAAGAAAATGGGGGTATACGTTTTTCGATATAGAACAATCTTAGGGGGTGAGAGCAGTAAAATTCCGATTTTACCCTTTTTGGCCCACCCTAATGTACATAAATGTGTATGTATTTATATTATTTATGTTTAAGATAAGCTTTCACGTTAGCGTGCTATTTGCTGCTTTGCATTCTCTGTCTGGGAGTTTGTATGTAGGTGTGTTGTTAACTTTGTCGGTCATTGTTGGCTGCGGTCCTTTGTGTCAGTGTCCTTTGCACACACCCCCGATCCGCTTCGTCGTCCAAACACTTTACCTCACTCCATTACACTTTTCCTGCGTTCTCTATCTCCTCTACTCCTTCTGATGTATCTCCGCTCGACGTTATTCTCGTCCCCACCGTTAACGCATTGTAGTCATTGCTTCGTTTTTGATTTCATTACAGTTTGCTTTCTCTGCTCTGACCATTACTTCCGTCTTCCGTTGTGCGCCTGTGTGCTCGCTTTGTTCCCCGTTTTGTTCTGACCTCGCCTTTTACTATTATTTATCGCATTGCATTTTGTCCTTGTTCTACTATTGTTGCAACTCATATTGTTGGTCAGTTCAATGGCTCGTTGGCTTACCGGTTCGTTGGCTCGTTGGCTCGCAGGCTCGCTGGAATGCTGGAACGCTGCTTGGCATGTCTGCGACATTTTGTACTTCATATGCATAATACTCGTCGTACATCAGCCATTATTCTGAGTGCGGAAGCGGGTGTGCAGCGTTTAGCTTGTTCTTGACTGCATATCATCCCTCCCTTAGTTGTTGTGAATTTGCTGGTGTTATTGCCACTGGCTAACTGCTCGCTGCGGATTATGCTAGAGTGCTTACTCAGACATGCATGCAAAATTTGTTAAACATAAATATGCATTCAAAGTACAAATATTTAGTTGTTGTTGCTGGCTTGACTGCTACATCTACTAACATGACCCCAACCGCTACTACGTCACTTCCATACGTGCTCTTTTATGCGACTATGTATGAAAGTAACAAGTTCCTTCGCACTTAAACTTTAGATAACCCTTTAACATATGAATTTTGTGTGCGCATATGTCCGTGTGCTTCGATATACATATATGTTTTTGAAGTGCACATTAAAAAAATATTTTTTTATTCCTTTCCTTCTTTTACGGCTCAAGTTACCCTTATGGAAATGGAAATGAATGATATCTGTTTAGAATAATCGTGGGTTTTGCTTAGAGTCTTAATAAAACTATAACCTAACTGTGGCATCTATTACTAATGATCAAACTCTTCTAAGAAGACTTTGCAATACCTCACCACAATTTTTATTTTACTCTTTTTGGTGAAAAGTTCAATTATATGACCGTGGAAAGTAAATTTTATACACACAAAAAGCCAAAGGGGCCAAAAATAGTGAAACTACGTTTCTGGTTTTTGTCTCTGATATCCAGGTCCGTCAATAGCTCACTTCGGGGGTACTCTGCAGAAAAAAGTTATCAAT
>NW_016196976.1:0-2859 GCF_001687245.7 Rhagoletis zephyria | reverse complement strand
CTGCCATTAGCGCCGCTTTATTACTGTCCGGTTGCGTGGCAGCCAATAAATCGACTCCTGCACCTGAAATGAAATCCGTGGTAACGGCTCCTGCACAACCTTTACGTGTTTCTGCTGCCGAATCTCAGACTCAGGATTACGCCTCGCGTATTATGCAGTGCCGTAAAGAGTTGGATGCACTGCAGACCTATAACGTGGCGAAACATCAGCAATTTAAAAATGAGTTTGATAGAACCGCTGGTCAATTGAAAAAGTATCTCGAAGTAAAAAATGGCATCAGCAGTGATGTAAATGATTTGGCGATGCCTAAATATCAATTTGCTATTCGCGATGTATGCTTCCGGGTAAAAAGCGAGTTGGCTACCAGCATTATTAAGGCAGCTTAAAGAACATCATCATTTAAACCCTGTTCAGCAAAAGAACGGGGTTTATGGTTTTATCGAGTTTTAAAACCGGGATACATCTTGTTCCAATAAAAAGTTAATTTACCTAGGCTGGTGGCAAATAAAACGTTGTAGAAGGTGGCGGTATGCTGCCGCTCTCTTTAGACATTTCCAGGGAAATCTAAAATGCCTGCTGCTAAGCGTCTGGTGATTGGCTCGCTGCTGTTTGCTGCCGTTGTACCTTCGGTTATTGCCTCCACCGTTTCAACCAATCCTTTTGGTGAGGCTTATCGTAAACATCAACCGGTGACGCAAGCGCTGAGCCAGGTGGTGTTTTATCGGCAGAATGCCCTCGTTACCGCCAGTGGTGGAGCAAATATCTATATCAATGGAAAAATGCACACCAGCCTATTGCCCGGCGGTTACACCTCTTTCTGTGTGCAACCCGGCACTCACCATCTTGGCGTAAGGTTAGGGCGGTTTTTACCAGCCTCGGGAGAGCATAAAAGCCAGTTTGTGACCACTATGAAGCCCGGACGCACCTATTTCTTGCGGGTAGATGAGCATACCTTGATGCATGAACCGCCTAAATCGGTCAAATCTGCATTAGGGGAAGATGAGTTAAAACAGACGCGTCGCCAGGCGCATTTGCTGTCCCGCGCCACGTCCGCGCTGCCCTGTGCCTTTGATTATGCCTTGACGCAACCCAGGGTAGATTATCTGTTACCCAGCCAATCGCTGTTTTTATCTGATACCACTTTGTCGCAGCAGGGACGCGAAGCCATCGCCGATTTAGTGGTGCAAATCCGCCAGGACCACGCGTGGATCAATCAGCTACAAGTCAATATGGTCGATCCAGGTAGCACACAGCCCGCGCAACAGCAGCGTGAAGCGCAGTTCCGTCAGGCGCTTATCGATGCCGCCATCTCTCCCGACAGCATCACCTTCGTGCGTAATGCGCTGCCGCAGCAAAACGTCTTTGTTCTGCAGGTCAATTAATTTCTGTTGGCAATATCCGTGATAACACAATCGGCACAATCAAGACCTGGCTTGTGGTGAAGTTATCGCCAGAACACCAGAATTGTCTGATATGGCGGGACAGCGAGTGCAGCCCGTCTTTCAGCAATTCTGATGTGAAGAAAACTGCAACTTCTGCGGCGAATGAGGATATTCACAATGAAATTATTTACTCCTACCCTGGCTGGCACCGCCCCGACTGCGTGGTTGTCCAACCTGATACAGCAAAACTTGTCTACAGATCGCGCTGATAAGTTCAAAGCCCATGATTGGCAGAATTTTGATGTGCGCAGCCATGCATGGTCAGAAGGCGGGCAATTGATGCAGTCTTTGAACCAAGCCAACGGCGTAATGACGTTGCATGGCATGTTGGTGCACGGCTCCGCCGCTTCGTTATTGGCGCTTGGCGGCATGGCGGCAATGGACCGTGAAAGCAGTTATGAAATGGTCATGGCGAGTGCGAAAGCCGCCGCGGCAGTCACTAAAGTTGAGCTGGTAGACCAGTGGGCGGCCATCGCTGCTGATACAGAAGTTGCGCAGCCAAAAGAGCCGCAGACGTCTAAAACTGAATCTGAAGAGAGCGACGTTTTTCTCGCAACGGAAACTCTGCACGAGATCGTTTCTGAGATTGAAAACATCCCGTTGAATATGCAGGCCGAGTCACAGAGAGCAGATGCCGGTTTCACCCAGCTCGAACTGGCTGCCAGTGAACTTGAACTGTTAGACGAAGCGGTGATTGATTCATCGCTGAATGACGCCAGCAACTTCAGCTTTGAAGTGCTCAATCAGCGTCAGGAATCTCTGCTGGATGCCACGCTATCTGATGAAGATCGTTTGACGTTCGCCGGTAAAGCTGCACCTGCAACGCTGGTTGAAGTCCTTAACCAGCATGGTGAAGTGATGGGCAGCAGCGTGGTAGATGCCAGCGGTAACTGGTTTATTCAATTGCAAAAACCACTGGCGGAAGGGGATTATGAGTTCAGGCTGTTTACCACTGACACCCAAGGTGTACGTGAAATTGCGGCAGAACCGATTCGACTGGTCGTGGTACAGGCCAAACCCGTGGAGAGTGATGATGTAAATCTGTCGGACTTGATCAGCGCGGTTCCGCTCATCACCACCGTGCCGTTAATTGACACCGCTTCACCGATTAATCTGACGCCGGTTGAACCGGTTATTCAGCCAGCTAAAGTTGACTTTGCTTTTGGGCTCAGTGAATTGCTGCCAGTGGGTGAATCAGATCTGTTCTTAGACGAAATGCCGCTGGAGCTGTCGCCACCATTGGATGAATTAAGTCTGCAAATGTTGATTCATCCACAAGGCGGCATCACGCTGTGGGAAGAGGAAGAGACATTAATGCTGACGCAGTTGGGTGATGTCGCCAGCTTTGTGGCTAATCCGCTCGAGCCGCTGCTGGATAACCGACTCTCAGATAATACCTATTAAGATGGAAGGCGGG
>NW_016196975.1:0-2860 GCF_001687245.7 Rhagoletis zephyria | reverse complement strand
TATTCGCACGCCATGGCGTATGAGTTATCTATCAACATCAACGTTTAGTCCGGTTGAAATAGAATTTTGAGGCACTGTTACTTTTCTGAATGATTTTATTGTTACACCTCTGAAAAAAAGCATCACTTGGTAAAATTTTTAACTTTATGAAGAAGAGTAAAGTTATATTTAGTTAGTGTAGAAGAATTAATCTAGGTCGACGCACAATGGTTCAAAATTGGCATTTTGCGTTCACAATTCACTGGAGCCTTCATTTTTCACTAAATTTGTTTATGATTTTCTAAATTAAAACTAATAAAAATTGCAATAGACTAATTTAGCCAGATCTTTAAATTTTGTTTGTTTGTATTAAATGGTTTAGCGTAAAATCCAGAAAGAGTATCAAAAGTAGCAATTTTAAAGAAAATCAAATTAATAAATGTTACATATTAAAAACTAGTTGAAAATAATTGTAGGGTTCTTCCAAAATGAAAAAATTTTCATTAAAATTAAAAAAAAAGATCATTAAATTGTGGTGTTGTAAAGTGCAATTTGCAAATGGCTCAGAGGTAGGTTGATTTTTAATAATTATTTTCGCTAACATTTCGAGCACAGCATGCGAATGGGGAATAAAAGCGTTTCTTGTATTATTAAAAATCAACGCGAACTCTTAGCGACTTGCAACTTACACTTTATTATACTATACTACTACTACTACTATAAAATTAGCTTAAAAAACAAAAAAAAATTTATTTTGGCGAACTTCTTTTTATAACATATTATTTTCTTTACTCTTTTTCGTTTTAGTAGAATCCTAGAATTTTTTTCAACTAGCGTTTTTTGTGTAAGATTTATAACCTCGAATAGGAGAATAAATTTTCTTTAAAGTTGCTACTTTATCTAGATTTTCTGCACTTTACACTAAACAATTTAATGCAAACAAACAAAAATTCAAAAATCTGGCTTAATGGGTCTCTTGCAAATTAAAAAAAAAAAAATAACAATCAAGTTGAGTGAAAAATGATGGCTCCAGTGATTGGTGAGAACAAAATGCCAATTTTGAGCCACTGTGCGACTGGTGGTTAGGAGGAATATAACTCCTTGAAATCGAATAATAAAAAGAAATTCGGACGAAGTTTTCATTTTAGCTGCTTTTAGAACTAGCCAAGGAGGAAAAATTGTATGACTCCAAACTTCTCGCGAAGTACGCTTTCAAAATATGAGGGTTAATGCAAACTTTTTTGTATGTAAGGACTAACACAGCCTAATGAATATATGACTTTATCTACATAGAGGGCTTAACATAATTAAACGGCTCGCACATATTGACAAATGTTGGGTATTTATTTTTTAATTTTTTTCTTATTTTAATTTTCAACCGACTTCCAAAAAAGGAGGAGGTTATCAGTTCGTCGGAATATTTTTATTATATTATTTTTTTTATGTATGTGACCGCATAACTTTGGACCACGTCAACCGATCTCGATAATTCTTTTGCATCGGAAAGGTAGTGTCTCTGGTTTAGATCCGATCAGTGGATCATGAAATATATACATATATATATTTTCTTTTTAAGTCGGTTTTTTTTTGCTAAAAATTACTTGTAATTTCAAAACTTGGAATTACTTGGTTTTGGCTATAGAATGAACTATATTTACATTATTCGGCTACGAAGTCTTCAACATTCGCTCTTTTACCGGGCAGTCGTAGTAGACAACGCTTTGTGTCTCGCCAATCGTATTTCTCGAATTATGGCGCTGTAAGTCATACTTAGCCTCCCCGAGTTCATGAACCACAACTTTGCAATTTTCAAAAAGTAGCAAGTTTTTGTTTAATGTTGCATCCTAATAAAAAAAATGCGTAAGCATATTTTCGTGTAAATTCTGCGTTTCATATCAGCTGTCAATCAGGAAATTTAATTTAATAAAAATTTACTATGCTGTTTGATGAACCGCTGCAATCAACCAAGCGTTCTGCCCATTTTAAAAATACCCCTCGCTGGCCACAGGCGCCTACTTAAATGGCCGTTCGACAGGTTGTTTATCCTGCTTATTGGCAGCGTGCATTACATTCGTATTATTTATTTATTTGAGTGCAGCGTATTTGGTTTGCTTTCTTGTTTCCATTTTATTATTTAAAAACTTCTGTGTACGTTTCGTATGGTTTTGTACTTTGCAGTCAGCTTCGGCTGTAATTCGGTCTGTCGCTTGGGTTACTCGGTGACCATCCCGATCGCCATTCGATGTATGTTTGTTATTATGCGTGCACTTGTGTATATGTATTGACATTTGTGGGCGTAGTGGCATATGCTGCACGATATTAAAATGCACGATTCACCTTGTGTTAATACTTTTGCCATACAAAATGATTATGTATTTTTGACTTTGATTATAAAACTGTTTAATCTTAAATACAGTATGAATAAAATAAGTGTTGTTGAGTTAAGTTGGGCATGCAAAATGTAAAGACAGACTATTTATAAACCTTATATTAAAAAAACGCAAAAGCCTTCACAAAAAAAAAAAATTATTAAAAATCAACACAATTTTTTAGACGCCTGAAACTTGAAGTTCATTCGACTAAAATTATATGCGCTACAAAACTGCATACCCTAAAAGTTCTAAAGATTCTAATTAAAAGTTCAAAGTTTTGATGAAAATTTGTTGAATTTTTCTAAGCTCTGTATAAAAATGGAAAGTTCGATTTATATGGTTTTGGTTAAAGCATAAACAATATTTTTATAAAAAAAATGTTAGCTTTAAAAACCTTTCGAATATTTAGCAATTTTTTTCCTTGAACATTTCTTCGTGATTTGAAGAATTTTCAGCGTGCCTTTCTGGACATTTTCGGGACATTTCGAAATTTTCTTAGAAGTATTTTT
>NW_016196974.1:0-2860 GCF_001687245.7 Rhagoletis zephyria | reverse complement strand
ATACACTTAAATCAAATTATGTAAGCATCAAGAAAATTAGGAAGGTTATTAATTGATCGGAACATTTTGAAATTTTTTAGTATGTATGTATGTTAACGGATAACTTTGAACCACGTGAACCATTTTCGATAAGTAAAATCACTTTGTTGACTGTCGCTTCCGCTATTAACTTGCACGGTATTAACGTCAAAAGAAAAAAACTGTAGAATGATTGGCTTCTGGAATAAAAGAAGAAAACTTGTTGGCGTCAGACGCAAAATTGACGTTCAATCTTACCAGAGAGCAAGGCTTGCTGCCGTTTTTCATTGGGAAATGAGTCTGGCAGAATATCGTAAATCCCCATTTGGTTTCAAAAGATTACATTATATTCCTCCTAGAAAATAAAGCTGTGACTACTTATGAAACAATTTGTTAAGATGCTAGAAAATAATGGGCAGGGTTTTTTTCTTAAGGTCTGATTAGAAAATTCCCTGACCTAAGCACAGAAAAGATAAAAGCGGGAATTTTCGATGACTCACAAATAAGAATATTAATAAAGGGGGCTGATTTATTAAGTTAAGGTGACCAGAATTTTATTAATATTCGAGAAGGACAAATTATCCACACCGAAAACGCATTTTTTTTTTAACCGACTTCAAAAAAAGGAGGAGGTTATCAGTTCGTCGGAATATTGTTTTTTTTTTATGTATTTTACCTCATAACTTTGGACCACGTTAATCGATAATTCTTTTTTTCATCGAGAAGTAGGTACCTCCGAGGGTGGTCGCGTACTAAGTTTGTTTAGATCCGATAATTATATCGTGAAGAAATTAACGATAATCATAAATTTTTATATGAGTATAGAACTCGGTTTTGGTTTTTGCTTAAAAATTACTTGTTAAATTATTTAATTTTAATGGTATTACTTGCAAAGGAAATTTGCATTTGTTCTTCGTCTTTCGTCAAAGTTCGAATATAATTCTGTATCAGCGCTATATCATCGTTCGGCAATATCATTAATATATTTAATACTCTTAATCGTTTCTAAGACCGCCAACTTCAGGGTCATATTTAGAGAATTTAATACACTACAAGAATATGCACAGAAAAGACGTGTATCCCGTTTTTTTTTTACTTTTTTAACGGTTCAAAAGTTATAACATTTTTAATGAAAACAATTTTTTCAAACCCTGGTCAAAGCAAACATCGCAAAAAGTATAGAAAAAAGGTTTTTTTATTAACAGCGGTCATCCCTCGGCAGGCAATGGCAAACCTCCGAGTGTATTTCTGCCATGAAAAACAGCTTCTCATAAAAATACAATCGCCGTTCGGAGTCGGCGTAAAACTGTAGGTCCCTCCGCTTTGTGTCCCAACATCAAGGCGCACGCCACAAATCGGAGGAGAAGCTCGGCCAAACACTAACATATGTGTAAGCGCCAATCTATTATTACATTATTGTTATCATTATATTAAAACCAAAGTTCAAAAATTTAGACTTTATTGTGGATTCGATATTCTGCCGAAATCCGCAATAAAATCTGCGTTTTGANCAAACACTAACATATGTGTAAGCGCCAATCTATTATTACATTATTGTTATCATTATATTAAAACCAAAGTTCAAAAATTTAGACTTTATTGTGGATTCGATATTCTGCCGAAATCCGCAATAAAATCTGCGTTTTGATAATTTTAGTCCTGCAATTGCCACGCCCATTTCTAGGGGTTTGTCGCCTTAAAAAAAAATCTTGCCTTACAAATATTATATCTGGATAGGTATTCTATCAGAATGCGCAATAATATTTTTACTTTTTGCAAAAACCCGATTTTCAACACTTTACCAAATATATCTTAATATAAGTTTTCGAAAAAAATTAAAAATAACAGTTGATTCTCACAAAATAAACCACCTCGTCATAAAGAAAAATATTTTAAAAATAGTTCTTGAAAGACCCCCATTTTTCAAACCACGTTTTTTTTTATAGAGAATTAAACAAGGATTACGATGGTGTAATTTTAAATCCCTAATTTACTGGTCTTCACTATGCAAATCAACTTCAAAAAGTTCAACTGTTAATAGCTTAGCTAGCTGTAGGACAATCTTGACCATCTTATATGCAGAAATATTAAGCCAGTTCTTTAGCGTTAAAACGACGTTAAGGGTGAAGTCTCTACGATGGTCGGAACGCGAGATATAACGATTTGAAAGAGTACATGATTAGTCAGAATCACGAAAAAATGCAAACTTTGACAGATAATATCTGCGAAGAAGAAAAAGGACGAAAAAAAATTCCTTGAACTTGTGTTAGCTTATTTCATGTATAGAACCTACAAAAAAAAAATTGAGGCGAATCGGTAACATGACCTAATTTTTTTTACGAAATCCGTCCGACTGGCTAGTCGGTGAAAAGACAAGCATTATCTCAAGGTATCTGCTGAGCGAACTCCGTAAATTTTGGAGCTGCTTGTTTAGTTCGAGCGTTCGATACATTTTCGGTACTCACCTTGGTAGAATCTAGCCTTCCTGAGGCCGCACCCACAAATTTTTAACCAACTTCCAAAAAATATGAAAGATGAATTAATATGCGTTTCGTTCGTTTTTGAAATAAGTACTACCAACATCAAAGAAATAACTCAATAAAATAAAGACGGTAGGTGGCATGGGGGTCGATATATTTTCAAAACCTGCATTTACGGTCTGATCTAGTTTATATGTATAATATATATTACTTACATGAAAAGGAATAACTCCACAAAAAATTTATCCGATAGATGGCGCAGGAGTTGAGATGTTTGAAAACCGATTTGGTTCATATTTAGGTAGAAAGCTTGTTTTAAAAATATTTGTTTACTATTAACTTAAGTAAAATAAAACTACGTA
>NW_016196973.1:0-2860 GCF_001687245.7 Rhagoletis zephyria | reverse complement strand
CGTGTTGTGTACCATTTTGTAAATGACCAATTTAAGCTTTTGATAAGTGTTTTTATTATTTTTTTGTTTGTATCATCAACTATCAAATGTTTTCAAATGTTTTTTTGGCGTAAGTGCGGGAAAATAAATTAACAGTATTTCACTTTTCAGTCCGTATTTCAGGTTTGTTTGTGAGCAATAGTGAATAGAAGGAAAGAGGAAAAAGGCGTGTGTTTGAGCTGATAATATCACAGACTGGTGCGTGTGTGTGTGTGTGTGTGTAGGTGTTTGTTAAATAAAAGTGTTGCTTAAGGTTGATTAAAATTTAGTGATCGGTGATGTGATTTCAGTTCAAAAGTTAATTTAAAACCGGGTGTCTTTGTTGTTGGTGTTGTTGCTGCTGCAAAGATTGCAACGACCAGTGAGACTGCCAGTGGACAGCTTGGCAGTCGACAAGTGGCAAGAGGAATGAAAAATGTGCTCACAGCTGCGGTACATCTTTATCCTTGGTCGCAGATGACCGCTAGTGACAGTGGAACTTCTTTGACCGCTTGAAGTGCTCAAAACTGGAAAGCTGGAAAGAATGGACTTGTGACAGCGGGCACAACTTGCTTGGCGAAGGTCAACCACTCGCCCATCACCAACCGTCGAAGATGATTTAGAAGTGGTCAGTTTGCGGTTGAAAGATGCTGCTTTTAGTGGCCTAGAAGAGAGTTGCGAAGAAAGCTGCTTGCTGTTTGAAGTTGAAGCTGACCGCCTGACAGTGTGATGCAGATTCGGTTTATTTGGAGAGTCAATTCCTTTAGAGCTGCCTTTTCCTGTGGGCGGCTTTGTCATTGCCACTTTGATCACTTGCCGCTGCAGTTGAAGCAGTGTCTGCTGGCCGACTAGATTGACACTCTGCTCCATGATGCTGTACCGCAACAGAAGAAGGTAGTACCGAAGGCTGAAAGGGGGCATCATTCGGGGCCGATTTACCAAGGGTGAAAGTGACAGTTGAGACTCTTCAGTGCTGTCCATATCATTGTCGGCGTTTGCTTGAAAAGATGTACTGTCATCATCATTATCAACTTCAATGCGATCAGAATCGCACTCATTAGCCTCTGCTTCTGAAATAACAATGGCAACTTTAGCGTTATCACCACTACTTCCAATTTTATCTTCATTTGATGTCTCAGTATCGACCACCACCACCACTTCATCATTGACTAGTGTGGATTTCCTTGAGGCGGTCAACTCGTTTTCCAGCCGCTGGCCGTCCACCACTAAAGAGATGAGCCCTGTGTTTTCCGTTAGAGATGAGGATGATGGAGAAGATGATATGCTTTGCTGAAGAATGGCTAAAAATAAAAACAACTTGTAAGTCTGTGATTATGAACTCATTTCTAGTCAATCATCTGACAACAAAAGGCCTTACGTGTAAAGTGCAGCGTCAGAACGGCCAACTGCAGACTAGCCGTCGGCTCGGCACGGTAGCCAACAAAGACGTCATTGCCGATGCACTTCACCTCCTCAATGGCGCCCTCAATGGGCGGACTGGTGGCGAGGATCACCTGCGAGTTGGGGTCGATGACGAAGAGTCGAGGGTGATGCTGCTGGAAAGTGTTGCTGCTGCTGTTAGTGCTGCTAGAAGTCGAGTAGGTGACAATGTAACTGTTGACCGTCAGCGAATCACTCAGTTCTTCCGCCTCCCTTCTTCCACAGCTCGATGCTCGACGCCGCCAGTACATTGAGTAGAGCTTGCCAAAGTTGAGCACCGGAGCTGAGGTAGTTTGACCGTGATCAGCGGACTTCTTTTTCCTCCTCTGCGAAGGCAACTTTGGGACTGCAAGTTCATTTTCCTGGGAAATAGGAGGAAGAAGAGGTTGCTGTTGCAGTTCAAACGATTTTCCTTTTGGTGGCTGCTGCTGTTCACCACCACTTTCAGCAGCAGCAGCAGCAATCACGCCCACCTCTCGTTTGACCAGCTCTGCGTATTGTTGCGTAAACTGCACCGCCCCTTGGTGATCGACCACCCACAGGCGGCATTTCGGCCTGGTCGCGTAGAAGGTGCACTCGGTGCTCACTAGACGATACGCCTTCACAGGTGCTGAAGATATTTGAGGTGGAGGTAAGCGTGATGAAGCAGATTGAAAGGTCGACGGACGATGATAGAAGCCATTTGCAGGGTTGGAGGGACTTTCAAAGTCACCACTACTACTGTTGCTGCTGCTGTTGTCCTCATCCAAAACACTGGACTGCTGATGTTGACTACTGTTCCCAAAGGTAGTTAGCTCCAGGAGACGATAGGTGGCGAGAGCGGTCACGCCACTGCAGTGATTTACAGAACTAGAGCTTTCCGTTTTTCGAGAGTGGCTACTCTTTTTGCCCTTTTTGTGGCCGTTTGAAGTGGGGGTAGTGGTGGTGGTGGCTGAAGTGGAAAAGGCAGAAGACCCGGTGGCAGCAGCAGCAGCAGCCTTTGCCCCACCTACCGGAAACAGCCGTCCCTCGTCGTCGAGGTTGTAGAGGTAGACGCGAGGCTCGGTGGTGGACACTAACAATTGCCGCTCAGCGACGTCCACCTGGTGAATGGTGCTGTTGGGAAGGCTGTTGTTGCTGGTGCTGTTGCCATTTGCACTTGAAGAAAACCCCTCCTGAGAGGAGGAGGCATCAGATGTGTAATCACCAGCCACCGGCGGCGGCGGAAGTATGTGCAAGAGCATCTTGGGCGCCGAATGCAACATCAGGTACTTCATCTCCTCGACGTCGTGCAGCACAAAAAGCTTGCCGGTGGTGTCGCCAATGAACAGTCTGCAATGGTAAAATTGTTTTAGAAAGTAGTTTGAAAACTATTCTTTATTAAACAAAAGCAACTACTTTACCGACTAGAGTTGTCCCAGCG
>NW_016196972.1:0-2861 GCF_001687245.7 Rhagoletis zephyria | reverse complement strand
TTCGAGTTGTGTACATATTTTCCTAATCAGCCTCAATGCCGCTGCGGCGGCCGCATAAAACAATCACATTCGTGGCGAGTATATATATTTTCCTATGTAGCTGATGACGGCGTTGTTTCCTCCATTTCTGCTGTTTTGATTTTTATCCCAACGAGAATATGCAAATTATGCTCTGTTTGGAGCGTGAATAGCACGCTGCTGGCCTGCAGGAAGCAAGCAAGCGCGCAAGCAACCAATTGCTTATGCAGATGTTCCCATACCAACAGCGGCTGAGATGGCGGCAGCAGAGGCCGAGAGCAGAAGCGTTACGTAAGATGTCTAAAATAAAAGGAGGTTGGGCAAGAAAGAAAACACAGGCAACCTAGTCAGCCGAAAAGTTCAGTGGAATATTGTTTTCACGATGACAATCCCAGCGTAGCGAAAAGCGAAAAAGTCTCTAAAAAGGTTCTCATCAAAGGAGGACGTTTTATTTGCAGACAAATTTTTCGGGACAGGAAAACTTTACAGTATCCCAAAACAAAACTCGCAAAGTTCCCTAAGAATTCCGAAATAAGTTGAAGTTCGAAGAATCCTGGAAAGTTTCGAAAAAGTCACATCACAGAAATTTCACAATGTTGCAAAAGCTCCAGATAGATCCTTAAAAATAAAAACCAAGAAAAGTCCCAAAAGTTCCCGAAATAAATCCGACATTTCAAACACGAAGAATCCCGAAACATCATGAAAACATCCAGTAAAGACCCAACAACTTTTAAGGTAAAACAACAAGAGCACAAAAATAAAAACATGGAGACTGCCTAAAAGTCCGGTAAAAATCCCAAAATTCCCGAAGCCAATACGAAGTTTTAGGCACGAGGAATCCCGAAAGATTACGAAAACATTCAGAAAAGCCCCGAAGCCCCCTTAAGTATCGCAAAAAATTACGCTTAAATAAAACACGAATAATCCCGAAAGTACTGAATAGCCGCCAAAAGTTCTCTACAAACCTCAAAAAATCCAGGAAGACAACACATCAAAAATACCGAAAAATTAAGCACGGAGGATCCCGAAAAGTCTCGTAAAATCCAGAAAGTCGCAAAATATCCCAGAAATGCTCACACAGTCTCGCAAAATAAAACCCGAAGAATCCAAAAAAGTGTCAAAAATAGTTCCTAATGGTCCCACAAAATCAGGAGAAAACTTTGTAGAGTCTCGAAAAGGCCCGATTGTTTTTTTTTTGCCCGTGTTTTCACCCGAATGCTTAAAAGCATATTCAAACGCCAAAATTGAAGTAAAATCAATGATCGAAGAACAATAATTCTAGTCACGGACGAAGATATGAAGCTGTTCTAATCACTTGGGGATCGCTTAGTAAATAAGTAGAGACCGTGGAAATGTATTCTTCTACTGCCACATACATCATGCCATGCCATCACGCCATCGATGTCATCGATCTATATTCAGCTAATTTTATGATGGCATAATTTCCATAAATTTATACTATCGGCTTATTCTACAGAACCCAATACGCTCTTTTGCCCTGCGATGTCCAAACCAAAAAAAAAAACCCCATTTCCCACGTAAAAACGCACGTCGGGTTAAATACGGAATTACATCTACATATGCAGAGAACTTTATGTACAAACAAAATGTCCAATACTATTTGCAAAGCAAAGCTACATCGCCAGCGGCCTTCTTGCTCTTATTCGTCTTCATCATTTTTACCACAAACGCTTGGAATTTGTTTGGAAGCTTCCCAGCAGCGCGTACAAGCGACAAGATCTTTTCGATACTCTTTGCCTGGTTATTGCCAGTACTTGGCACAACACTCACTTACTTGATAGTTTTTGCAAAACCCCAAGAGCTGCTGCTTTCTTACTCACAATCACAGAGAACTCAAATGCGATTGCATACTTTTTAGTTGCACAAGTAATTTGCATATGTACACACCAGGGATGTTGCGAATATTTGAATAACGAATGCGAATGATTCGCAGCATTTTACGCATTCGCACTCAACATTCGAATGTGTACATTCGAAGTGTTCACTCAAATATTGTTGAAATGTCTCTAAGTCTCTCTAACCAGGGTGCGGAAAATAACCGCCTTTTAGCTTCAGGCGTTTAACGGTTAAGTAGTATATCAAGCAACATTGATGGGCCTTCCACAAGTACTGCTAAAAGTCTTATAAGCAACCTAGAAATAATTTTAGATTCCTCCAGCGAAAGCGAAGGCTCGAATGTAGAATCTGAAGACATAAAAAAATGTGAAATTGAAGCTCAATTGGAGGGCTGTCTTAAAGAAAAACGAGCTCATCTCGGTGAAAACCCTCTCGATGGGTGGAAAACTAATATTTGAGCGCTCCACCCGCCAGCGTTCCAAGTGACCAATTGTTCAGTGCAGCCGGCCTTATATACGAGTCTCTAAGAAATCGCCTCATGGGAGAAAAGGCAGCAAAATTACTTTTTTTTTTGAAATGTAATATGCCCGTTTTCAACTTTGACTACTAGATTAAAACACTATAGAGTTTAAGGTTTTTAAGTAACAAAACGATGACTTAAGTTGATTATAGCTTGTTTAATGTTATTCCCAACATTCGCAGTCGCAAATTCGCATTCCGAAAATTTGCATTCGCGAATGTGAAAAATATGACATTCGAAACATCCCAAATGTACACACATCCATACACAGCAGTATACAAACACATACATACGATCCGTCGAGCATGCATACATACTTACATATACACCTTCCTGCATATCTACAGAGCCTTGGTGCAACTTAGAGCAGCGCTACTGCCTGCAGTATTTCCTTCTCTTCCAGCCATGGTTTCATATACCCTTGGCGAGTAGCCGGGCATCTAATCGCCTTGCTCAACTATGACAG
>NW_016196971.1:0-2861 GCF_001687245.7 Rhagoletis zephyria | reverse complement strand
GGAAAGTTAGAAGATTTAATTGAATTGAGTTGGAAGTAAATTTAATTCTGTGCCGTTTTGTGGCAGTTGAAATTGTTGTACTCTTGTAGTAAATAAAGATATTAACAAGCTTATGAATTTAAGTTTGCAAGAATCGCTTACATTTAAATTTCCAATGATTCATCTAAAATTTAATTTTTTGATTTTTAAACTTTACTTTGCAGTGAATTTAGCCTGTTATTAAAAAATTCATGGTTCAGTTGTAAAATGTTATTCATTGTGGGCTAAATAAAAAAGTTCTCATATTAAAAGAAGAAATAAATCAATGTATTTTTTTTTTTTGTAAATATGTTCAACAATTTCAACTAAAACCCAATTTTCTCCTAACTAAAAAAAAATATTTGCTAATAATAATAATATTGAATACTTTTTTCCAAAAATATTTTTTAAACTTTTTTTAAAATTATTGCCCTAAATGTGTTTTTCCCAAACAAAAAAAAATATTTTCTTTTCCCAAAAAAGAAATTGGTTGACCAAATCTAATAATTTTTATACTTAAGGGTAAATTCTTTATGACTTTGTTAGACATTACTTTCTTAAAGATTTTTTACCTAAAAACTGATGCCTTCAGCAATCAATTTTAGAACGTATCCGACAAAATTTCCGAACAAAATTGTGTCATTTTAAATTTTAACATTTTAAATTTAAAATTTATTGCTACAACCTTGCATAAGAATAAAATAGGTTTTCTTAAAAAACTGCTTATTTCCCTTTCACTTTTATCCTGAACGATATTATTTTTTTCTTAAAAGTGTTCTTCACAGAAATAATTTTTCCCGAAATAAATAATTTTTACCACAAAATACTTTTTCCTTGGAAACAATTTTCGTTGCCAATGTTAAGTAAATTTTTCTTCAATCTGGGTAAATATATTCCTTTCTTAAAGTATGCTTTTTCCTACATAATTTGTTTCCTAAAATTAATATTTTCTTAAAGAAAGTATCTCATTTCAAATAGGGAATACCTTAAATTAGCCCTTCGTATTGACAACTTACGAAAAGTTTGTCCGGTTGTTATAATTAGCGATACATTGTATACCGTTAATTCAATATTTGAGTTTACTGCCTATAATATAAGAGGCACAATAATGTTCCTTTAGCGACTAATATCCATTGCCAAGCTTCAGCGTTATGAGCACATTCGACTTGGCCACCTTGCACCCCAAGGTTTTCGAACAGCGCTCGTTGGGCTAACTAGGCGTCCATGTGCCCATCAACAGATTAAATGAGACTAGTGGAGCCTCGCACCCATATTAACCCGGTGCAACTGCTGAAAAGGACTTTGCCTTGCCAGCTCATCGGCCCTGATGACGTCGAAAAGGATGCCAGTCACCCGCTGATGAATGTCGAGCATTCCACTAGAAGGCCAAAGGCCTAAGTTTACGCATGAATATCGGCATACATTTTTACACTCTTGACTGGTAGAGAGTTCATAAATGGTACCTAAGAGTTTCTCAACGACAATAGCTATGGAACTCGATTGTTTCAGGGAGAACTCAGTTAAAAGCGACTTCGATCAAGGGATGCATTGATCGCTTAATCCACCCGTGAGATAGACTGCTCAACCAAAAAGATTCTACCCTTCGGCCCTTGCAGTAGGTAGGTGCTTTGAGAACAGACGCTATATAGGAGTTCCGTTTGATGTGCAGCTTTAAAGGGTCTTTAGTAGAATCGATAAGAAGCTGATGGATGTAAATGAAACGCTGATTTTCCTAAAACGCTTTGGAGCATAGCTCCTAACTAAATTGCATGCATAGGCAAGGTGAAGCCTGCGACCCGACACCTATGCAGACTTTTATAGCTGATACTTTGTGATGCCATAAGGACCCGGAGCCTTATAGGGGCTGATTGAGTTGATAGGTCTTGCAGGCACTGCTCGCTCAATAACTTTAAGTAATCAAGTTCTCTAGTTTCCATTCTGACCCTCACTGGAGAGGGATTACTCAGAAAGTGGAAGGCAAATAGTGCTAATCGGGAATTTATCGCCTCGTCCTTAACTTGATCATATTGAATCATATGCCGGGTCTTGTCTGACAAAAGACTTATTTACTCACATTTTTCTAAACCTCACCCCTTTTTTACACAACTTTGTGCAGCCAATTGTGACAAAATCATTGAAATATGCTGAATACGAAATTCCAAACCAACAAATCTCAAGCGGCTAAGACAATTATTCAGCATTTGTTTGCAAACGTGTAAATGTTTGCCAACTGCATGTTGCAGGGATTGCATTTTTTGGTCAGCTTATGTATGTATGTATTTATGTATGTAAGTAGATGAGCGGCGCTAAGAGTTTGTATTGATAGACCACCAAAGCGTATACGTAACTAACTACAGCACTCAGATGAATTTAAATAGAAGTTATGCACTTGGCTAGAAAATGTTATTTTGTTATAAATTTTGCAAAAATATGGCTCAAAGTATTTGTGAGAATATGTGTGCGAAGTTTTATGTATATGGAACAATTCAAGAAAGTGCGTGCGAACCTGTAAAACGGTACATATATACAGATATTGGGTAGCACAAACTCCATTTCCGGTCGTAAATTAAAAATCAAAGAGGAAATATTTGAATTTTATAATTTTTTTTCTTTCAAAAAAAAAAGCTCACTTATGCTGCTTACTGTTTATAACTAAAAGCTTGGATTTTTTTTTGGTTTCTTTAATTCTTAAGATTTTTGAAGCTTTTGAAGCTCAATCTAACAGACTGTAGCTTTGTTAAAACGTAAAAGGTGCGTTAAGTTTCATTAACGAGGATATCATTAAACCAATTTCATTATGATGTATTATGGAACGAATTTCCGTCATCCCTTGTCAAATTTGG
>NW_016196970.1:0-2861 GCF_001687245.7 Rhagoletis zephyria | reverse complement strand
ATTTTGCCTTTTTTATAGGTTTTTAGGTCCTAAAAATCCGTTCTCTGGTCATGAACTACATACTATATCGCTTGCCAAGTTTCTTTGTGGTACTTATTTCAGTTTTTGCTTGAAATTTCGTATGTACTAACGAACTAAGAGACATGGTTAGTTGTTAATTGTACTTTTTCTTCCATTGTATTCATGGGTGCATCTGCTGTGGGTGTCCACCCATAGATTTTGAATCCAAGGATTTTTTCATGTACTTCGGTGCTCATCGCTCGCTCGTACGGGCCCATAGGACATGCATAGAATAGTTCTGTCGAAAGTTCTTATTATTGTAGCGGCTCTACCAAGCCCCATCTAAATAGGTTTGTCCACCATCCTCAACTTTAACCACGTTTCTGGTCCCTATAAAAGTGCTGGCATGATTATTGATTTCGTTTGACGTTACAAACATTATAAGTTGCGATCCCGTACGATCCGGACTAGTCACAATCAGTCAGATTTTACTGGAAATCGTTCCCGTACTCGGTTCTCTGACTATTGAGAGGACAAAAAATAGAGTAAATACGGTTCTTTCTCTGTCAGAAGTTAACAGTTTTAGTCCGAGAATTTTTTGCTAGTAAATTCTGGNTTCTGGCTGTAGTGTGTTTGGCAACCAAATTGTAAACAAATGAAAAGTGCACTCTGCTAATTCATGTTGAAAAGTATTTAATTGCTTGTTTAAGTGGGTTCTAATGAAGTTGATTTTTGGTTATTTGCATGAGTGAACTAGGTGTGTTTACATACAAAATAAGCAAAAATTTACAACCAAAATTTGGAGGTTATGTTCAAGTTGACAGAAGTTACAATTTTTTACTAGAAAGCGATCCCGTACTTTTCAATGTTACTCTCTCGCTCTGAGCGAATTTTTATTTTTTGACAGTTTTACTAGTCCGAGTCCGAGGAATACGGGATTGCACTTATAATTAAAACAGTTATTGTTCTGCTTCTTTGGTATCATTGAGATCTATCAAAACTCTCCCCCAATTCATATCATTTCTTTGTATATTTTTGATTTTATATTTTTTAGTGTACACACTAAGTTTAGTATAAATTAGAAATTATTTTTAATATTAGTTTCTAGTATTCAACTCGCTTTTTCATCTCTACTCGTGTATGCGTCCTAATTTTTACGTTTATTTTATGTTTGTGTTGTTGTTGTGGTTATGTCGTGTGCCATGCCATACCTCTACCACTCTCGTACATACCCACCTACTACTACTACTACTACCTACTCTACCTACACATATTTGCCAATTTATGTTGTGTTTGTAAAAATCGCTGAAGTGATTTGGATTCGAATTGCAGAAAACGCAGTAATGAGGATTCATTCTCCGTTATGGAGGAGGATTTACGCATTTGCACAGTGCGTCCAGTCAACGATGGCGATCGACGATTCTGTTTCGAAGTAATTTCGCCAACAAAGTGAGTAGCAAAACGGTTCTAAAAATTAGCAAACAAATAAATTAGTGTATACATTTAAGCTCATATAAAATTATTGAAGATAACATTTAAGTAAATCATTTACTATACTTCCAGATCGCATATTTTGCAAGCAGACTCTGCTGATATGCTATCGCTATGGATTTCGGCACTACAAAAGAGCATTGGTGCTGCCATACAGCACGACAGTCAACATTCCAGACCACAGTCGTCACTGGCGACGAATGCATTCAATGCCAAGCGGAAAATGTACGTATTCATCTAACCTGAAAACCATCGGAAATACCGTCTTAAGTGCTAACTTTTTATTCTCTAGCCATTGGGAGCAATTTCTTAAAATTCCCGGCAATTCGCAATGTTGTGATTGTCGCGGCTCAGATCCGCGCTGGGCTTCCATCAATCTGGGCATTACATTATGCATTGAATGCTCCGGTGTGCATCGCAGCCTGGGTGTGCACTACAGTAAAGTGCGTTCGCTCACCCTCGACGCTTGGGAAACGGAGAATGTGAAAGTGATGATGGAATTGGGCAACAATGTGGTCAATCGCATTTATGAGGCACGCATTGGTGACAGTTGCGAACTGAAGGCGGCCACGGAGAATTGCGATATCAGTGTGCGCGAGGCGTGGATTAAGGCGAAATACGTGGAGAAGCGTTTCGTTTGTGCCATGCCGAAACCGCAAGAGCTGCTCTCGAGCGAAACTGCTGAGGTGCTATCCATTGATAGCGGCGGCGGCGGCGGAGGTGGTGGTGGTGGTATTTTCGGCAATGGTGTTAGTGTGCTAGGTGTTGGTGATGCTGACGAATCGCGTAGTCTGAGCAAGACGACAACACTTTCGTTGGGTGCACGCAAATGGGCAGTGAAAAAATATCGCCGTCGTCGTCATCGCGATCGACATCGCTCTAGTTCGAAATCGGATGATGATGACGAATCGATAANCGCAAATGGGCAGTGAAAAAATATCGCCGTCGTCGTCATCGCGATCGACATCGCTCTAGTTCGAAATCGGATGATGATGACGAATCGATAAATCTTCCCTCGCTCTCGTTGAGTATTTCACGCGAAGACTTAATGCTAATCGGTGATGATTTGGCGTTAGAATCAGACGAAACGCCAGCCATATTGGGTTCGGATCAGGAATCTACCGATGGTGAAATCGAACCGGAAATATTGGATGAGGTGCCCTTCTCCAAACTTGATGCGAATCTCATGTTGTACAAAGCAGCTGCGGTGCATAATTTGCCGGTCATGTGCATGGCATTTGCGCTTGGCGCCAACAAACACTGGAAGAATCCGAACGATCACAATCGCACTTACTTGCATCAGGCGGTGCTGTCGGTGAGTTTAGTTTCGAAATAGTATTTCAATGCAATATTTTTCATTAAAGTACAAA
>NW_016196968.1:0-2861 GCF_001687245.7 Rhagoletis zephyria | reverse complement strand
CATTTTCGTGCGCGATTTCATGCATCGAATTCAGTTCCATGATGAGTGCGCGTATTTGCTTGTCACGTGAAATGACCTTCTGCTCGAGTGCAGTACACTTACGCAATGCTTTTACCAGCCCATCTTCGCCACGTTGATATGCCTCGAGCGCCGAGATGGCGTGCATGGCTTGCTTGGACTTTAGCGCATTATCCTCTTCACTGCGTTCGAGCATCTCAGAGAGCTCGCGACAACGTTCATTGGCCGCCTGTAGAGACTCCTCGATGGTCTTGCAGCAAGCGCGAGTTTTGTTTGGATTGCGCGCCTCCTCCTTTTCAGCAGAGAGTTGGTTCATTAGACGAGTGGAAGACATCATTTCTTCAGCTAAATATTTGATTTTGAGTTCTAGAGATTCGATATGCTTATCACGAGACTCAAGAGCCTGAAATAGAAGAGAGTATGAGTATTGATTCGTTGATTCGTAGATATGGAGGGAAATTTGAAATGAAAATATCATTTGACAACACCGCATATGAAGCCATGGATTCAGCCATATATAGAAGCAATGTAGCTGCTCATATCCGCCGATAGATTAGTGTAATGCTACAAACCAGACGGGCGAAAACGGCAGTAGGAAACCAAGCCGCTGAAGATCGCGAGAGGCTGCCTTCAGGGAGAAGTATACTGTACCTTGTTATGAAGCTTGTTAGTAAATGAACTACTTGAGGTACTATGGGATAATAGACGGCTAGGGGAATTTTTGAAAATACTCTCTGTGACAGTGCCCAAAAAGCACATATATTTACTAAGAGGGGTTGTGGCACGGTGATTCTGAATATAAACCTTGCCAAAGCAGACATCATTATTTTGAAAATGAGAGGAAATTTCGCAGGCACTGGTTGGGTAGGGAAAATAACATACTCTCAAGAGAAATATCTCGGGGCTATATTTGTCTTTAAAATACTATTACGTTGTCACAGTTGTATGAGCTTTAAGAGTGTCCTGAAGACTGACTATCAAATTAGGGCTACTACAGCCCTCTTTATCCTGGGGTGGATGTATACCATGATTTGTGTTTTAAGCGCGATAATGTTTTACTTGAGAAAATGGCCCTAAGTGGATTACTTACCAAGCTTCAGCGGCTGACGAGCACATGACTTTTCCTAACACAGGCTTGGAAGTCATCCTTGACCTGACATGACTGCACAAAGTCATAGGCCGCAAAGAAGGCTCTCTTAAATTCCACGAGAAAGGTCATGGGTAAAGAAGGAGTGAACTAAAGCAGATCTCGATATCCCCGTTCATTACCGATTACATGGCAAAGAGAAAAAAAATCTAAGAACAAGACTATTCTAGAACACATCCAAGGGTCGTACACAGCCGTTATGAAAAGTGACTAACATATAAGGGCAGGAAAATACATAAATTTTCGGAGACATGTAAGATGCCAACACGCTATCAGACTGCACCGTAGGCCAGTCCGACTATATATCGACGGCTGAGTGAAAGATCACCGTATCTCGGTTGCCGGTTCGAAAACACCGTATCTCCGTAAACGGTTCAAGAACGCCCTATCTCCGCTGCCAATATATTGAATTTATATTGAGATAGGGCGTTTGTGAACCGGCAGCCGAGATATGACGATCTTCATGTGTACATATAAATCCTGGAAGATTTGGCAATGTATATATAAATTTAACACCCTAGAGGAACACAACACAGTACAAATGATGTGCGTCCCGCGCTATAATTGTTAGATTTCATTGGGACTATAGGGCTGGACTATGGAACCAAGGTCACAGTGAACGTGCTCTATTTTATCTTTTAATCCCATTATATATTTTTACGTCAAGATAATTATCAGATTTCGTAGTATCTTTAGTCTAAGCCCTTAAGCTGACAGTTAGTTTTCCTCTGAAAGAGACTTGCAGCATTGTCCAAAGTGAAATATGCTGTGGGAAGGTTTCTGTACCAAACACGCCAGCAGAGGTATACGGAATGTCATTATAAAGTAATTTTGTCACAGAGTTCTGACTACCTCCTCAGGTTCGATATTAACTTATGCACTAAGAGTCAGTTTTTTCACCACGTCCGTGCAGGGTTTTATCGAAAGGTTTACATAAAGAGTGTGGAGACGACTTAGTCATAGCCCCAGTACCGGCATAACTTGGTAGTTAGTTTGAAGGAGTTTTACACTTTTTTGCGGTTATTTTTAGTCGTACATATGTGAGATTAACACTCGCAAAATTATGGATACTTTTTTCCGGTAAATAAAGCATAATAATACACTTTTTTTATTATATCTATTATGAATATTATTATATATTGAAGTCCAATCGCTATTCTCTGAATAGTGTGGCCACATACATACGGTGAGTGTCAGTGAAAATCGTATAGTAAAAATTTTCCATTTTTTGAAAATATATATATTTTTTAATTTCATAAATATTAATAAAAATATAGTTCACACTACAAAAAAAAGCTACATATTAAACTGCATACTCGAAATTTTTCTAAAAAGTTTGAAATTTTGGTGAAAAATTTTTGAATTTGAAATTGAAGTGTGAAACTTTGATTTTTGTTATATGTAGAATGAACTATATTTTCATAATGAATATTGCCGTAACTACTGCGCCTAAAAATTGGCTGCAATAGGGCATAAGGCTGTTAAATAAAAAAATTAGTTCTTACATGCAAAAGCTTGGTAGTCTCCTCTTCGTCATCGCTGGCAGTGGCATTCTTGCCCGCACCATCGTTCTCAGCCTGCGTCAAACTCCCTGTGAAACTTATCGGCTCTCCCATTTTTTCGAGCCGTGCGCGCAATTTCTTCACCTCTTTGTCCTTTGCATCCAACATATTTTTCCAAGATTGTGCTTTTGTTT
>NW_016196967.1:0-2861 GCF_001687245.7 Rhagoletis zephyria | reverse complement strand
TTATTACTTCTCGAACAGATTTTTTAATCGTTTACATTGAATATCAATCCTTATTCTATATACTACATTTTTTAAAAGAAGAAAACAAAAACACGGAAGCACGGAGTCGCTAGTTATTACTTTTTTTTCGCTCCTGCCACGGGTGCTTTTGCTTTCATGCCGCGTGTCGCGCGAACTTACAGCGAGCGTGGTGCGACCAGAGAACGCAAAAAAATAATAAAATTTACAAATCTAAAAATTTTATTTAAAGTAAATCTTTCAAATTTCCGACCACCAGCTTATTTATAAATTCGGTTTGCACTATGCACTTTTCTTGCAAATTTCGTTGTGGGTTCTGCGCAAAAGTACTGTGGATGGTGTAGCCGGAGTGATATGCACACGAAATGTTGTATAGCTTTGACATGCGGAAGTCCCTCTTCTCCGGCATCGAAGAAAGGAGAATTCTACTTAGTAAGTATAAGCCCTAAACGCCTAACAAAGTGCATGTTTCCAATGGCTTGGAAGAAGCTGTTATTGCATTAACTGGATTGAGAAGATTTTTCAGGCATACGAGGAGTTATGGCTTGTGGTTCAACAATTCAACCAGAAGCTGACGTAGATGCGTCCATGCTTTAATTGCAAATGCAATAGACCATTTTACAAATACATCCATATCGTCGAAGTTTTTGCAAAACCGCCTATCTTACGGCACTCAAAAAACAAAAAACAATATTTAGACGGTCAAGTGTTAAGTGCCGAGTGATGAGCGCAGATGTACCGACTGAGCGTGCTCAATAGCTGACATTCCTCCCCAATTACCAATCCATCTACATACATACATACTTAAATTTTAACTAGTCACAACACACAATTCCAGCGAATATGTTATTATTTCCAACATTTTAGTTTTTTTTTTTTAGTTTTCTTTGTTTTAGTTACTATTGCAATTTTCCAATGCACTCAACATATGTAATTACAATAGCAGCAACTTGTTGGACTTTGTGTTCATATTCGCTTGGGTGCAAGTGCACCTAAAATGCACCTGAATGGAGTAAATGACGCTGCTATATTCCACGAACGCAGCAAAGTCCGCCTCACTCACGAACACACACACAAGCACTTATGAACGTAACTATGTACATACATACATACATACATACGATGAACTAGACAACAAGAAGGAGCTCAAGTTGCATGCCACTGAGAAAATTTGTTGTTTTTTTTGTCTTAACCTCTTTTTGGTTTACTTTGACTTTTTTGTCTTTGGGGCACGAAACAAAAACACGCACAGCGGGTTCAGTTTCGGTGCATTTTACTTAACCTCTTGGGCGCACACACAACATATCTATGCATGTAAGTACAAATGTGTGTATATGAAGAACAAATGAACAATTGGGGAAACTGGACGCTTGTTTTAGGAGGGTTTGCGCCTACACAAATGTACACGTGCATGAAAATACACACATATGTACATACATACATACATAGTAAGTACGTCTTCATTGACGTTAATTTGTTAATTTCTTTGCAGTCTCAGTCGATTGTGTAGCGGCACTTGGTAGCAAAGATTTCGCAAATGTGTCGAAAGTGGCTTGAAATGCACTGAAAGAAATTTGGGAAACTTTCTAAGGAACCTGATGCTTTTTCTGGTTAAATTTTAAAAAGACAGATAGCTCCCAAATGTTTTGAGTTGTGACTCTTTTGGAGTCGGTGTGCGATATGTACACACTTTCTAATTATATTTATGTTATTCTGTTTTCCTTTGTCCTTATTTTTATCTTTATACTCTATCGATAACAAAGTTGATAATAACATCCCTCAAAATATTGATAATAAAACCGATAAAAATATCGAAAACTAACTCGATGAAAAATTCGATAAAAATAGCGATAGAAAAATCGATATCAATATCGATAGAAAATCGATCAAAATATGGATAACAAAATCGATCAAAATATCGTTTACAAAATCGATAAAAATATCGATCGAAAAAAAAAATCTATAGGAAAATTTATAAAAATATCGATTTTTGTATCAATAATTTCGGAAAATATCGATAGTGAAATCGATAAAAATTATCGATAACAAAATCGAAAAAAACATCGATAACACAACCGATAAATATCGATTATTATATCGATGCTTCAGTTTATCAAGTTTATTCAGTGAAATCGCTGGAGAAATTTATCAGAAATGTGTTAACGAGTTTCCATACAAATTTTGACAGTTCATTTATAAGTTTTACACAAATGTAAGTTAATACGGTTTGCAATGCATTTATAAGGATTGATGAATACCCTTATTGATTTTCTAGAACTCCATACCATTTCTACGAAAATTCGTATTTTTTTCTTACATGGAAAATCTTTGAGCGCTTGAAGCGATCCTAGGGGTGAGAGCATTGAAACTCTGACTTAACTTTTTTTTACCACTCTTATGTACATATGTTTATACACCAAGCAATGGCATGCAATACAATACCTCAATTATAAAGTTAATTACTTTGCACTCGGTTTCGCTTTAATCCGATATTTAGTACGACTCATTTGACCATTTAATTGATGGGCATAAGCACTCGAGCATAGCTTGGGTGCGCTCTTGGTACAATAATACCATCCCCGTTCACTTAGATATATTTTAGCTATAACTCCACAACAGATTGTTTGCCGACAAAAATTTGGCAAGTAGTCTTATCTCTACTCTCTCCGTCTTGCTCCGTCTTTCTACATGGTTACGGATGTATGTACATTAGGCTGGGTCGATTTTGTATGGGGGAAAATAAAAGTCATTTGACCGCATTGTAATAGTAATATTATGATGTCTTTGGTCTCAATCAATTGTTATTGGCCACGAAAGATTAATTTAAAACTTATCTTTAGCCC
>NW_016196966.1:0-2861 GCF_001687245.7 Rhagoletis zephyria | reverse complement strand
CTGCAAACACATTGCCACATCTTCGCATAGCCACATATTTATATGTGGGGGTGTATGTAAGTATATCCACAATTGTCCAACATCACATGCTACCATGTCATCGCCTCTCATCTTCCAGCCCAACATTCCGCATATGCCAAAGATTCCTGTGCGTGTGCGATCTCGTAAGTTATTTGAGGTTCGCACAAATAGGATTTTGGTAGGCTTTAGCATACAATTGCCGGATTTGCAGTGTGAAAATTGTGTAATTTCTATTGATTTCGATGTCGTTGTGAAGCCTATGAATTTTCTTTATGTACAAATTAAATGTTTGCCATATGAAAAATGGATTAGTCATATGCTGGCCAATCAGGCACAGAATGGTTGTAAATTTGTGGCACGATATTGATTTGGGATTACAAGCACTGACTGTGGGGACTATTTACTTGTAGGGATGCATTTGAGAAGTAGCAAGGACTGGTGAAGCAAAAAATTTAGCACACATTTTTGTTTGTTTCTGTAAAAAAATGGCCTAATTATTTAAACTGGTGTAAATTCAAATTTATACATCAATTATTTACTTAGTTTGATTTTGAATACAGTTTAGGTAGGCATATATACATACATATTTAAAATTGCTCTTAATAAATGCAGCTATTCAAATGGACTTCCATTTTATCGACAACATTTAATCATTTACCTAAGAAATTTATTTGTACATACATATATCCAGGTTAGGAAGTTCTGCTGATTAATTGATTGTGTGAAGTAACACAAATTTGCTTTATTTCATTTCTCCTTGAGCAATAAGACCAATTTTTAAACTTAACAATTTGAGTAGTAAAGCAAAATAGTGCAAATATGTAGGTAGTCAACAAGTTACATTTGACAAAAAGTAGTACATGAACAAGTTAAATGGACGGATTTGTAAGTATACAATTTTGAAAGTTGACTATATGACAGCCGAATGTCAGAGAATAAAGAGAGAAAGCTGTTTTATTACTTCACCTGTTTATTGCGGCATTCACCCCACCTGCTTGTACCTTCAAATTTATAGGTCTGAGAGTAGGTAAAATTTTACATATTTTTACATCACTACTTCGAACCGCATGTTCGCTTCGTCTTCGTAAACGAAATCCACATTTCGGATATGGTGAAACAAGTGATGATAATGCAGAAATTTTAACTGAAGATAAAACCCAAAACAATATTCTCTATGTTATATGCTGCGAACAGAAACGGCAACTTTTGATTGTTCCATGCCATGACGGAATTATACCAGGTTAAGTAATTAGAGCGAGAAAAAAGATCTTGAAACTGCGCCATGGTTCCATGCAAATATTTTAAGGTTTTCCAGTAATGTTCTCAACAAATTTAAATAAACATGCAGATAAAATTCATGCAAAAGCGCTATGTCCAATTTTCTGAGTAGTTATTAAAGACGACTCTATTTCCTATATTTTGTTAGACTTTTCATAACTAAAAATATTTTATGTATATTACTTTCTTTATATGAATTATATCACATTTTTATTTTAATTGTAAAAGGCAAAATTTGTTTTATTTCCAACAAAGGTTGATTTTGGTATTATTTCCCATTTAAAAGTGAAATTTTGCGTTATTGCCATTTGTGTGTGTGCACTTTTTTATTTGCTAAGAATATTCGTAAGCATTATCTATTTCTAGCAGCATAAGCGTTGCTTTGCAACATTGACATTTTAATGTTTCTTGTAAAGCTTAGTATCCAGCTCTCAAGAAAAGCAAAAAGTCCATATAAAATGACGCACTAGAAATGGCTAAGGCCATCCGCGCACGGCTCGTATCGTCATCGGCCACAATGCGACTATCTACCGTCAAAGTACGAGTTATCGTGTAGCGATGAAGAGGAATTTATTTTATTAAATTACCTCCTATATACATCGATCCATATATTAAGAATAATTCAAATATAATTTACAAAAAAGGTCATAATTGAAATTAGTGCTCGTAAATTTTAAATTTTGTTTTAAACTAAAGCTTAGTCTTTTAACTATACGCGTTTGTCTACTTTTCTATACAGAATAACTAAAAATCATACCCTTTGCGGAGGCTAGTCGGCGGTGGATAGACATTTTATACCGAAATTATTAATAAATTAGTGGACGGAAATTTGAAATCATTATTGTAAATTTAATTTCGTTCCTCTTCGAAGTCATGTCTACCTAGCTATGTACAAATGTATGTGTATATATATATGTATATAAGTATAAGTACATATATATATTTTTTGAAAATTCCTTAGATCTGTACAATTAATTTGAATTTCAAAAATTAGACCCTTATATGAATTCGCCTTAAATATTTTTTATTTTATTTTTTCCCCTTAAGATATTTTGACGCTTTTTAGAAAATCAGTTTATCCGGTTTTTTGCTTAATTTGTATATCGTCGGTGGTACTGCAAAACGGTCAATGTCTATTTACACCCTAATGAACGAATGAAAAAACTGTCTACCTTTGGCTGATGAAGATGAACCTTTACCAGAAGCGATCAGATATAGATAACAGATCAACTAAGCACCAGAGGTCATAAGCGACATAGAACGTTTTGCAGTATCACCGACGATGGTAACCGCTTCTTTTCAATTTGCCATTTTTCGAATAACTCGAAGACCGGTTTTCGAATAAAAAGAATAATAATCGAACACCCTAGCCAGGCGCAAAGCGACAGACGTGTGCACACATGAGTGAGTGTGCGTATTCGTATGTTAGAGGAAAGCCCAACAGGATTTGTGCAAATTCTTCCAATCCCAAGACGAATGAATATTTAATTAAATTTTTTTAGCGGAACAATTATAGTGTAAGTTAAATAAATTTCCATTTTGCATTGTTCTCGGCCATTGCC
>NW_016196965.1:2651-2861 GCF_001687245.7 Rhagoletis zephyria | reverse complement strand
TGGATAAATAGGACCCTTATAAAATTGTAACATAACATAACATGTCATACGATAACATTGACAGTCTATACGACCTAAAGCAGCTTTCTAAGTTCATCAGAAGGTTGATACTTTTGAAAGTTCATAAATAAGTATGATAGCGACTTTTGGAAGAAGACTTAACATTTGATGCTATTTTTTTTTTCAGAATATAAAAAGATTTTGCACTCT
>NW_016196965.1:182-2606 GCF_001687245.7 Rhagoletis zephyria | reverse complement strand
TATATATGTGTATATTTTAAAGATCCCAAGTTCAAAATCAAATACTGAACATCTTATATGTATATTTATACAGATTCTTGTTGAAAAATAGATACTTTTCAGTAGTAGTTTTACATGCTCTTTTTAGAGTGTACTTGCTAATTATTATATTTTTTTTTTTGCAAAATACTTATGCACAAAAAATTTACTTTATAAATTGAAATTACAAATGCTTGATTTTATGCACATGTATTCCAAGTCCTTAGCATGGGTTAAATTATGTCTTTTTCATGAAAATATTTGGTTTTCTTACAAATTATGAGATTTATATGTAACAAAAAAATTGGATACATTTTTGGCTTAGTCAGGGATACATTTTCTTGAGACGACGCGGCAACACTGGATGTAGTACATGATGAGTTGCATAATTGTTCACTACAAATTGTACATACCGCCCCCGATGCTGACTCCAGCATTATGACGAACGTTTGTTTTTGATGACAGCGAGTTAGTTAAGGTACCGTGGTAACTATAAGAAAATAACAATGGGGTTAGTGAATTAGGTTGCCATCATTGCAAGTTGGAATCGGCAATCTGCAAATTTTAGAAATCGACCGCTTGTAAAGACCGTGTTGCATACGAACAGTGACGACACGAACAATGCTGTCTGATCCGGGATGTAGATCCGTAATACGCCCCAATAACCATTGATTGGGTGGCAATCGATCATCCTTTATCAAGAAAAGTTCACCGACTGCTAGATTTGGTTCTTGTTGTCTCCACTTAGGACGCGATTGAAGATGCGAGAGCCAATCTGTGGACCATCTTATCCAAAATTGTTGAACCAATCTTTGCAGCTCAAAATATTGTAACGACAGCGATTTGTTTTCAGGAGACGATTCCGGTGGTGACAGTAAAGCATCGCCGATTAGAAAGTGCCCGGGTGCGAGCACCAAAAGATCATCTGTACATAACGGCCTAGAGTTAAGGCACGCCTCAATACGAACCAAGACTGTAGATAGCTGTTCGTATGTCAACCGGGTTCCACCGACAGCTCGCTTCAAATGGTATTTAATTGACTTTACATTGGCTTCCCAAAGTCCTCCAAAGTTGGGAGATTGAGGTGGATTAAAATGCCATTGAATATGTAGGTCAGTCAGTCGTGGGATGACTTCGCGTTCCGCGGCTCGAAATTTTTGGCAATTAGTTTTTAGAATGCCATCTGCACCAATGAAGTTGGTGCCACAGTCACTATAAATGTCGTGACAAAGTCCACGTCGCCCGATGAAACGCTGGAGGGCCCACAAGAAATGCTCGGTAGACATGCTAGTGACGGCTTCAAGGTGCACGGCCTTGGTTGCAAGTAGGGATGTCCCGGGATCCCGGGATTGTCCCGAAATTCAGGCAAAAGTGCAAGACATCTGTGATCATCCTATTATAGTATTTTAAATCAGATTGATATAACAAAAAAAAGTACAATTTATTGTAATTCATTTACATATTTATTAAGGCGATAAATCAGTATTTGCAATCAACAAAAAACAAATATAAAATTTTACAAACATATATGTATGTATGTACATATTCTCATTAATTTATAACATAGTTATTGTACTACAAGTACAAATGCATATACGGTCACTCACAGAAATATTTTGCATATATTTTTTTTTGCAATATTCAGAATATTTTTCATGGTATTTTTTTTNAAAATATATATGCATGTGCAATTTTGAAGTTGCGAAAACATCCCGTCGACATTTTATATTTTTTTTTTGCTTTGAAAAAAATCGTTATAAGGAAGAAAATCGCCAGTAAAAAAATTTCAAAAATCAAGGGAGTTTTTAGCAACTTTAAAATTGCACTTTATTGTATTAAATTGAATGGGCTATAAAACTGCATAATAGAATTTTTTGTAAAAATTATGATTAAAAAGTTAAATGTTTTTTTGATAATTTGGTGAACTTAAACCAACTTTCTCTAAAGTGTGAAATTTTGATTTACATGATTTTTGTTGTAAAATGAGCTATATATTTTTTTTAATTAACAAAAAAATACCATGAAAAATATTTTGAATATTCAGGGACCGCAAATAACGATTATCCCTTGAAATTTCAACTCAAAAAATCACGCGGAAGGAGAAATGCTACGTACATAAGGAGTAAACCAATATATTTCTTATTACTCGGAGTACCTTCAGCGGCACTGATTTTTATTTTTTAATTTTTACTTATAAAAATCAAGTTTAATCATTATATTTTGAGTTTTATTTTTTACTCAGAAAATAATCGTTATGTTTGAGTTTTATTTTTTGCTCGGAAAATAATCGTTACGTTTTAAGTTTAATTTTTTGCTCGGAAAATAATGGTTACGTTTTAAGTTTTAGTTTTTGCTCGGAAAATAATGGTTACGTTTTAAGTTTTATTTTTTGCTCGGAAAATAATC
>NW_016196965.1:0-157 GCF_001687245.7 Rhagoletis zephyria | reverse complement strand
GGTGAACTTAAACCAACTTTCTCTAAAGTGTGAAATTTTGATTTACATGATTTTTGTTGTAAAATGAGCTATATATTTTTTTTAATTAACAAAAAAAATACAATGAAAAACAGGGACCGCAAATAACGATTATCCCTTGAAATTTCAACTCAAAAAA
>NW_016196964.1:0-2861 GCF_001687245.7 Rhagoletis zephyria | reverse complement strand
TGTGCGGGCATTTAATAGGAAACAGGCGTAAAAAACGAAAATAGCATAACATATTTGCAATTTAAAAATAACTAAGAAAATATCTATAAAAATAAACGAACACGCGTCACACGCCAGCCAGGACGTGTACCTCCGCTGTGTTTGACAAACATACGAAAAATAAGAAAAACAACCACAAAAAGGAAACAACTCGTTTGTTGCCCCTGCTGTCATCTGCTGCTACGTACCTATACCAAGTGCTTCAGTGTTTGCCAATCATCTGTGTGCTTCCTTTCAACTTCTACATTTCTACAAATACCTTCAGCCAACAACCGACGACGACTACGCACTTGGAATAGCGTCTTCCAACGCTGTGCGATTCTCCTCCATCTGTATCGTATTATTTTTTTTTTCATAAACTTGTTTTTTGGTATTCTATTTTTCACTTGTATAAATTCTTATTGAAACGCGTTCGTCTTCTTCGCGTCGGCTGCCTGCCTGCCGTTCTTGCTGCTTCTATTTGGCCTTCACAATTTGATTTGTGGCCAAGATGAGCGAACGCAAATTCACACGCGGCCTAAACAACAACAAAGCCGGTATGGCGGCACAACTACGCGACTCCGTGTCGCAGGTGGTGCGGCAGAGTACAGCGCTGGTAAGTACCTACCTACCTGAAATACAATATGCCCCTCCTGTTCACATGCATATTCAGTGTGTACGTACATTAGGGTGGTCCAAAAATGCATGTGAAGAAGTAAGGTCGAAATTTTTATTGAAAGTCTCCTGCGGAGAACCATAGTTTTCCGATCGAAAAATATTGATTTTCGAGAATTCTACACCATTTCTACGTAAAGTATTTTCCTCTATACATAAAATACATGGAAAACTTTGAGCGCTTTGAGCGTACAGTAAATATTTTTTGATTTCAAAATAAAAAAATAGGGGGATACCTTTTTCGATATAGAACAATCCTTGGGGGTGGAGCATTAAATTTTCTACTTTACTTTTTTTTGGACCACCCTAATGTGCATACATACATATATTTGTACATACATATGTATCTATTCAGGTATTGGAACTGCACCACAACCTTGCCTTTTTGTTTTCCTTTTGCCACTATTTATGCATACCTTTTTATTTTTCATTTGTTTTTTTATGTTATGAAATTATGTTCGCTGCTGTAATATCCTTTTCCTTTGCCTTGCTTCTTCATGACGAAAGGGTGTGTCTGCAGACGTCGCTACCAGGCAATGTTGGCATTCTTGCGACTTTTTCTCGTTTCCCTTGCATAAATGCATAAGTATGCATGTATGTATGTATGTTAGCATTAGTTTTGTTGTTTTCCAATTGAGCTACTGGTTTCCGCGTCCATACACTGGGTGTGTGATATGTGAGGTGTTTTTCTTTGTTTTGTTGGTAGTAGTTGTGTGCTGCCTCTTTGTTTGCCTTGTGAGATAACAACCAGCAGTACATAATTATCAAACAACAACAACAACCGAAAAAAATGAAATTATAATAATGACGAAGATTCTTTCGTAATGTAATTAAAATACATACATATGTAAGTACATATTTTTAGTTGTCAACAGCAAGCAAAGACTGTCGAGAGTACAATGAACTCGTCGGAATTTCGCAAACCAAACTAAGTACCTACCAACGTCATCTGAAATAGAAGAAAGTTAATTAAATTTAAAGTTAAATGTTTATTAAAATTACATATGTAAATATGAAATTAAACTAATTCTTGCTCATATGTACATACATATGTATGTATGTATGTACGTTAAGGTGGGTTGATAATTTTTTTTTACTAAATCGCATTTTCAGATTCTACAGATAATTCTAAGCAAAAGTGTAGAAGAAACCATGGGTCGGAAATGAGTCTCGAGCCTGTGCATTGTCAAATTAAACAAGTAAAAAATTTTAGGTTCGGGTGGAACCGAACATTAAATACCCGGCGAAAGTTTTAATTAAATATAGCTTTTAACCTTTCTGAAAACTACCGTTACATAGTAAGGAGAGTGGTTTTACCCCTATTTCTAACCATTTTCGATAGTATGTTCAGTTATACTTAATGAGAAAAACTTATACACATAGTTAGATGTGGGCGGTATCACGCCCACTTTTAAAAATTCTATAACAATGCTACTTCTTTTCAAGGGATTGTTGTTAGTATCAATTTTGAATAAATTAGCGTCCTTAAACTTTGAAATTCAAGAATTTCTGAAATTTATGAAAAATGGGAATAATTTTAGTCCGATTTCAATAATTTTTAGCGTTTTGCTTCTATGTAGCAAGCGAAATAATCGTACAAAGTTTGGTACAAATTGATCGAGTGGTTACCGAGCTGTACATACCTGGTAATATGTAGGCGGTGCCACGCCCATTTTCCAAAATTTTGCCATAAACATTTTTCTGCTAAAGAACTATTGCAAACATCAATTTTGAATAAATTAGCTTTAATGTCTACTGATTTATCGAAGATTTTTTATTNTATTTCTCTAAATTACCGTTATATGGGATGTGGGCGTGGTTATTGTCCCATTTTAAAAATTTTCAGCCATTTGGTATGCTGTGCCAGGGCCAACAACTGTGCCAAGTTTGGAAGAAATTGGTGCAGCGGTTACCAAGATATACATGTAACCTTTAGTGGGCGTGGCTACGCCGTTTTCCGAAATTTTATAATATTCTTATTTTTCGTCTAAAATTTATTGTAGGTATCAATTTTGAGTGCATGTATATTAATCCCGGGATCCCGGATTTTTTAATGTCTCGAAAATCCCGGGATTCTTGGCAAGTAATCCCGGGCTTTTCGGGATTTGTAATTTGCACTGATGACAAAACTATAAACTCCTTTTCTTGACCAGTATTTTTATTTTTAT
>NW_016196962.1:0-2862 GCF_001687245.7 Rhagoletis zephyria | reverse complement strand
TTGGTGGACGTCTTAAAATATAATAGATTTTATAATTCTAATGGAAAAAAAGGACGGATTTTTTTTTGTATGGGGAGTGATGCAGTCTAATTTGCATACATAAAAACTCAAATTAAAAATTTAAAAATTCATTTGGATGCAACTACGCCAAGTCATTGCCTGCCACCAAAAGCATTTTCAAGCAAGCAAGTATGTATGTACANCCAAATCATTGCCTGCCACCAAAAGCATTTTCAAGCAAGCAAGTATGTATGTACACAAGAATGATAGAATACTAGATGCGCCAATCGAGCGGAGAGCAACTGGGTGTGACGTCACATTATTTTGAGAATAAGAGTGTAAAGAATCATTTTGAAGAAGAAGAGGAAGAAGCGAACAAGTGGTGCGAAATAGTGATCTAAAACTAGGATGAATTGTACCCACTCTTCAGTTTCTTAAATTTGAACGTACATTCGGTACAAGCACATTATTTTAGGTACATTTGGAACGTAGCCAAATATTGTTTCATGTAAATAGAAAAATTGTTATGGTACAAAAGGAAGATGTAGTCCACCAACTACCAAAAATTTATGCACATAAAAATACATGTTTACTGTTTAGGTACCTATATCAACTTTTAGGTACAACTTTTCGGCAAATTGGTACAATATAAAAATTTAACAGTGCGAAAAAATAATAATGTGACGTCAGCGAAAGGGTGGATGCTGTCAAAGAGAAGGACTAGCGGTCCGCGGAAGGCGCCACCTTTGTTTCGCTGCATCGTGGTATGTACATACTTATTTCTCGCAAGGCATTTTTGTATTCATGTAACAAAGCAGAACAGCTATGCGCGATGTTAATTCGTTGCTGTCTCGCCAACATGGTTGCCACAAATGGTAACTTTCTACCAAAATTGGTAACTTTTAAACGGTTTGGTAACTTAGTAACTTTTATTTTATATTTTGGTAACTTTTGCAACTAAACATCTCTCTGCATTACTAGAAAGAAATTAATTATGTTTTGAATGTGCGTAATTATAACAACCCTTCGAGTTTCAGTGGCAGCACTACTAACACTTTTACAAAATTACTTCGATTAAATTAGAGTCATCTCATATTCGAANTATATTTTGGTAACTTTTGCAACTAAACATCTCTCTGCATTACTAGAAAGAAATTAATTATGTTTTGAATGTGCGTAATTATAACAACCCTTCGAGTTTCAGTGGCAGCACTACTAACACTTTTACAAAATTACTTCGATTAAATTAGAGTCATCTCATATTCGAATACTGGAAATATTTGAATTACAGTGACAGCACCAAGAGCTGCACTTTTAAAACAACTTTCGAATTTTTGTGATAAATTTTGAATTCTACCCTCTCACATTTTAATACTGGCCATCTGGCAATTTTTGGTAAGGTCCACAAATCGTTTTGATTATTCCGGCAAAAAAAAAGTCGCGTGCTTTTTACCAGACCCATCTACCGACACGTATTTCGACACCTACCGCATTTATATTTCGACGTACAGTAAATTTTGAAAAACCAAAAAACTAGTAAAAAAATTAACAATTTTCGCAATTTACTCTAAATTTTGTACGAGTCAAACGAACGGTTAAAAGCACCCGCCACTTTTTTTGTGTGCCGGTGCTATTATTCCGTGAGTCGCAGGTCCAAGTATCGGCACATTCCGAACGAAAAATTACACTAAAAATGGCACAACGCCGAAACCGGTTTGTCTCCAAACCAAATTTGACAAGGGATGATGGAAAATCGTTCCACATTATATCATACTCCCACCCTGTCGGAAAAAAAAAAAATATTTTCTGGGAGTTCTTGATAAATAATCAAAAATTGACAAATTATAAAAATATTGAATTTATTAAGTGCACAGAACCGGGCTGTAAGTATATATATATTTATTTTGAAATATAGCAGTGTTATTCAGTATATTTTTTTCTCACTGAAGAAGTGAAGATTTTGGTAGTGAAGATTTGGTAACTTTTCTTAAGAGATTTTGGTAGAAAAAAATTTTGGCGAGTGGCAACCATGCTCGCCAACTCTGAGCACAAGTGTGCTTCACACGTATACGAAGAGCGGCAGCAGAGCTGAAAGAGAGAGAGAGAGATCATACTAGAATAGCCACAATTTTTAAATTCGGTAATAATAGGTCTCCTTTGCGACCCAGTTCAGCTACATATTTTTCATATAATTTGTAAAAATNTGCGGCAGCAGAGCCGAAAGAGAGAGAGAGAGATCATACTAGAATAGCCACAATTTTTAAATTCGGTAATAATAGGTCTCCTTTGCGACCCAGTTCAGCTACATATTTTTCATATAATTTGTAAAAATAAAGATTTACAAATTTTTAAATTAAACTCTCTTTTAAAAAGATATTTTGTACTGTTAAACGTAATTTAATTTACCGGTTAATAAATCACCCAAATAATGCAAAATCTATTTTACAAAAAAGNAGCGGCAGCAGAGCTGAAAGAGAGAGAGAGAGATCATACTAGAATAGCCACAATTTTTAAATTCGGTAATAATAGGTCTCCTTTGCGACCCAGTTCAGCTACATATTTTTCATATAATTTGTAAAAATAAAGATTTACAAATTTTTAAATTAAACTCTCTTTTAAAAAGATATTTTGTACTGTTAAACGTAATTTAATTTACCGGTTAATAAATCACCCAAATAATGCAAAATCTATTTTACAAAAAAGTTGAACTCAAAGCTAAATTAATGTTTCAAATATTTATATGTAAAGGGTNCTCAAAGCTAAATTAATGTTTCAAATATTTATATGTAAAGGGTGAACACACCAAAATTGCGGCACTTAGAAATTAGTACCAGAAACAAACTAGAAGGCTTTGAAATTATT
>NW_016196961.1:0-2862 GCF_001687245.7 Rhagoletis zephyria | reverse complement strand
CAACAAACCACTTAGTCAACCATTTTGTCTTTTTCTTTTTGTATTTTTACTCCCCCTACCCAATCGCTTTTACAAATTGATTGGTTATGCTTTACTTGTTGGATGGCATCATACTCCATTGCAGCAGCAACACCAGCTGTGCTGCTCTCTGCTGCTCTGCTAGGTTTGGATTGTTAGGGTTCTATACACATTGTTGTTGCTCACGGCTGCCCGCTACATTAGCCATCTTATAACACACCAAATGGATCGAGTGGCGCCCCCTTATTTCCGCCGTTGGGTTGCTGATGGAGTGATTGCGGTTGCATTGTTATCGCACTACTGTGCAGTGTGGGCGGCGCCGCTGTCATCATCGTCGGTTGTACGCCAGTCAAAGGGGCTTGACCCAGCATAGGTTGTCCCATCACCGGCATTCCCTGCTGCAAATTATTGATTACGTCCGTGGATATCGATGGAGCGATACATAGCGTTGGAAATGAAACAATCAGTAGCGTTAATCGATTGTATATTTTGTCGTCGATCGTTGAGTATCGATGCAGACATTCAGGTGCGTTACAATTAACCGTAATTCAGCACCGTAATTGTGGTCGAAATCCGATGGAAAATATTGAAGGTCAACATGTAGCATTCCACATAAAATGGATAATGAAGTTTCGAGTATGCCATCAGCGTAACAAAGTTGAAGATCCACAGCAATCAACAACGACGATCAGCCAAAAAATCATCATATTCCANTAACATGTAGCATTCCACATAAAATGGATAATGAAGTTTCGAGTATGCCATCAGCGTAACAAAGTTGACGATCCACAGCAATCAACAACGACGATCAGCCAAAAAATCATCATATTCCAACGTTTTCATCAGAACATAGCGCAGAATAAGAAACAAAAAAAAAATATGAAAGAAAAAATAGTTATTAGTAAAATTTTTGAGTTATTGTGTTTATAATTAATCAACAATTTCGCTAAAAAGGATAATCGAAAGGAGCGCATGCATCGAAAGAAGACAAATCCGTATCGTTTTCGCGTACAGAAAAAGGGTAACACTGTCAGAACTACGTTCAAATAGTGGGGCATCAAACAGAGCAAGAAGTCAGAACAGAACAGAACGCAAGAAAATCGAGAATATTTAGAAGAACCAAAAACTTCAGGGTTAGGGCAACCAAAATGCGTTGGTGAAAAAAAAGCATTAAATCAAATTAAAGCGCAAACGAAGAAGATACGTTAGAATCGTATGCAACTAATTGAATGGAAATCTAATACTCAAAGAAAAAAACACACACAACTTTTTTATGTAAATGTAAAATGCTGCAAAACGCTGCGTATCTATACTAAAGAATTGAATACTGAGTTCATTACAAGGGGGTTAGTACTTATAGCAGTTGTTTCAACTCTTTTTACTTAACTAATTTTCGCTAATCGAAACCAAATTAGAAGGAAAAAATATATAAATGACATAAAAGGAGTTAAGAAAATAATACAAATTGAACTTTTACATAACAATGTTTAACTAAAATAGATGCATAATAGTTATTAACAAAAAGGAAATGTTAAAATAATAATTTAAATAAAAAATCAATTCAAATGTTTTATAGAAATTTTATGAAATGTTTCGAGGAGCTAGATTTTGAGGTTTACAAACAGCAATAGGGTTTGAAAGCGTGGTGAAAGAAGATAGAAATTCACTACTGTTTACTTAGTTTACCTACAAAACCTAGTGCCTAAAGATATGCTACATAATCAACCAACTGGTTACAAAACGCAAGGAACGCAACGGAATTTGCCCCACTTCTCAAATATCACATTACAAAACTAATTGAAGTTAAATGTAGTATAAGTTTGTAGCCCCGCTCGTCTCGTAAGAAAGAAAAATATTTAAAAAAGAAAACTTTCAAACTCTTAGGCATTGTTTACAAGAAAGTTGACATTTAAATAAAACGATGAAGAGTATTCCTTCTTCTGGATAAAAAGGGTGAAAATTTAAATGAATCAGACTTGCACGTAGGCGGGTCGTTTATTTGTACCAAGGTAAAATGATCAACTTCATATTTTGCGTAGTTTATGTTAGATTTATCTATGTATATGTACTAGATTACATAAAAGACAATGGAATCGCGCAATCTCATGGCCCCGAGGCCAAAGGGGTTTCTTTTTCAAAGGCTTTGTCAATAGGCGACTGCAGTCCCTAGGTGAGCATTGAAAGAGAAGTTTCGAAAATATTACGAAGCAATCCGGTGAAGGTACGTGGGGATCCAAAAAAATCATTTTATGTTAAAAAAAATCAGCTGGGGTTTATAAGCTGCTAAGAGCTAAGAATTTTCTCTGTTGTGGGGAATGTTGAAATCTTTACAAACGTCATATTTAAGTTTCCCCGATTAGAGACGGGCAAAGCAACAATATATTATGACAACCAGGCGGCGCTACTGCCAATAGCGTTACCCGTTACCAAAACCAAGCCAGTTAGGGAATACAAAGTGATACTGTGCTGTCTCTCAGTCAACTACCGTCTCTCTTGTCAGGTTTCCCGGATAAAGAAACCTAGAACGCAATGAGAGGTCGGATGAGTTGCCGAAGTCAGGAGCCGGTTTGGATGAAACCGAAGCGCTAGCACTGGGTTGCCCGCTTGGAATAGTCCAAAAAGAGATTGCAGGTGGTCAAATATACAGACTTGTAAAATATCGGGAAAACTATGGCCTGACTACAACGACACGAAGACCTTGGAAATGCCCTTAAGCAAACATGCTGCAAAAATAGGTCCACTAGACTATAGCGAAGAAAGTGTCCAGCATTTCCTTTCTGAATGTCCAGGTCTTTCGAATATTAGACACAAAATATTAGGAAAACACCTGGTAGCACAGATAAA
>NW_016196960.1:0-2862 GCF_001687245.7 Rhagoletis zephyria | reverse complement strand
TTAGAGATGCCTAAATACCAAAGCTGTCGTGGTCGAGTTAAAGTTAAAGCTGCCACTCCGCAGGTCTAGGGTTTTAGGGTCCAAGCAACATCTAAAAAAAAAAAATTTTTCTCATAGCGTTGGCAAACCTCCGATAATATTTCTTCCATCAAAAAGCTTATCATTATTCTAAAAAAAAGGTATCGTTTTTCGGTATCATTCGTTATTTTTCCAGGGCTTTCCGTAATTTTTAGGGATTTCGGGATTTTTTACACTATTTAGTGAGTTTTGGTACTAGATACTGTTCTACTTTCGGGATTGCAGAAACAAAGGAACTATTTAGTTAAAAATTTTCTTGAGATTTCGGAATTATTTTATAAAAATTACGGATTTTTTCAGGACTTTTTTATTTTCGGAATTTTTTTGTACCATTTGGGACATTTCCGTATTTTATGGGGATTTCAGCAATATTTCCTGAATTTTGGGACTTACAGGACTATTTCGGGATTTACGGTACTATTCGTTATTTTCGTTCGTTTCAGTATTTTCATGATTTTCTTCGGCTTTTATGCGATTTTTTCGGGATTCTTCATGTTTTAACTTTCAGAATTAATTTGTGATCTTGGAGATTTAATCGGGACTTGATTTTATTTGCATTATTCTTCGTCTTTAAGTTTTCGGCATCATTCGAAAATTTTCCGTGATTTTTTATGATTTCGGTATTATTTTGCCATTTTGGGGACAATTTAGGGACTATTTCAGGATTTCCGTTACTATTCGTTATTCTCGGCACAATTTGGGGTTTCTTTGGAGGATTTTGGTAATATTTCGCAATTTTTAGGACCATTCGCGGATTTTAGTAATTTCCAGTACTATTCGCTATTTTCGGAACGATTTCGAATTATATTGTTTAGTGATTTCGGAATTGTTTCGATATTTAATGATCTTAGGTACTGTTTTGGTATTTCCGGAATTGACAAAATAAAGTAATTCTCCTGTTAGGTTAAGATTTTCGCCAGATTTTTGATGATTTTCTCATGATCCGTAATGTTTAACTTTTCGGGATTATTTTAGGAACTTTGGGAACTTTTGCAGGACTTTTTAATATTTTCAGGAATTTTCGAGTTCATTCGATATCTTTACAGACATTTCTGGGACTTTTTGGGAATACTTTATTTCTTCCGGATTGGCGGAACTATATCGGCTTTTTCGAGATTTTTCGGAATTAATTTTTATACAGTGTTTAGTGAACTATAAAAAGTTAAAAAAAAAAATGTTACAGCCCAGTAATAAGTCCTACGAAAATAATTTAGTACACTTACTTAAAAGTATTTAGCAAAATTCAATCATGAAACTACTACTATACCTAAGTACATACATTGTTTTTGATTGTATTTAGTATTTAGTGAATGCAATTTTGCCCATCACTGAGTCATGCCTACATATCTTCCAGGACTAATTAATTTTGGCCACTTCCTTGTGCCAGCTGCGTAAATTAACCTAATCCTAATTATGATTAATACGCCAATTTGTCTGCTACTACTTTCGTGCTGCAATCGAAATATATTTTACTTGGAAAAACGTTAATTCATTTTCACTCTACTTGTGGTGCATTTGTATATGTATTGTATGAGTATTGTTAGTGTTTTTTTGTAATTATTTTTCCTAAGTAAAGTAAAAACTAGCCTTCGTCTACGGCTGCATTATTTTATCTTGGTGTTTAATTTAAAATAAAGTATCTAAGTATATTTGTCATAATTAACTGGTTCTAAAACCCACTTAAGGTGAAGGCTGGATCATAATCCATACGGACACTGAAATCTTTATTGTATGGGGAATATGATTTCTATATATAATCCAACGATACCTTATTTTAAAATTTGTACAAAAATTAAGAAAAATTGGAAAAAGTTTCATCAAAATTTCGAGCTATTTAATTATATTCCTGGTATGTAGTTTTGTAGTCCCTTCCATTTTCAANCACCGTACATTATCGCCTTTGGATTATTTCGGAGCAGTCCAAAAGCATTAGAAAGCTTCGATATAAAAGCTAAGAACGAATCTTTTAAGAAAATGGTCAAACAAATTTTCCATTAGTATTATATTTTTTTTTAGAGTTTTTGATTAAACTCAAGTTTTGCACTTTAATGCTATGTGGGTTTGCTGGTAGATAAATACATAAAAGCCTTACCCATCGAAAACATTATACCAAAGCATTGGATGAGCAATATATGAAGGGGACTCACGAGCACTTTTTGAGCGTAATCTTAGCCAACTGTAATCAGGATTTCTCTTATTATGTTCAACATAAATATCATGACGAAAAAAATTCCATTTATTTTTCTGTAAATATCATGCAGTATAATTTTATTCACGCCATCCATATACATATAAATATGTGCTGCGATTTGCTAAATGCTTAGTTTGTAAGCCTAAAATTATGCAGTGTTTGCTTGAGTAATGAGTAAGTAACACACCCAGAAATAATAAATAGCAATGAATTATGCCTACACAAACATCTATGTACATGGAGATACATACATAATATGTATGTATGTAAATACATGTGTATAAGTACGAAAACAACTTCAATCCTCACAAATCATCCACAACAACCCGGAAGCACAAAAACGGTTAATGCGATAACACACTCTGTTAGTAAATTTCGTATTTGAAGTGTGTGGAGTTGAAAAAGATGCGCAGCGCCTATCTATTGACACATGACAACCGTTTGGTGTCCTCGCTTAACGAATAGTTAATACGCCCCGTGAAGCGGTCATGCGTCATATAGCACATACATATATACAGTATGTATTCGAATTACCGCCTTCCATTAAATTTTGACTTAGCAAACGATTTATGGAGGCCGCTGTAGTGTAGTGG
>NW_016196959.1:0-2862 GCF_001687245.7 Rhagoletis zephyria | reverse complement strand
AGCCTGCAGACCAAGACGAAGGCGCTGGACTGTTCCTTTTTTTCTTTTGCTCATTCTTCCATCCCTAATTTTCTATTTATTTTATGCGAATGCACAGTAGTTTGCACAATCGCCAAACTCAGGAGTGTAAAAGTTAATTACTAGGCCATGCAAATGGTCGATTGATGCCTCTGGATGAAAACAAATTTACAAAGAAAGAAAGTTGCAGCAATTTTAATTTTTTATACCCGAGCGCACTTATGCACAAGGGTATTATAGCTTTATTCACATAACGGTTGGTTGCAACAGGTAAAACGAATCGAGATATGATGAATCACAATAAAAAGAGAAATCGATTAAGTGGTGACTGTCTGTCCGTACGTCTGTGCACACGATAACTCGAATAAAAATTGATATATCTTAACAACACTTGGTACGTGTACTTCTTTCGGGCGTAGGACGGATAGTATTGAGAACGGGTAAAATCGGCCAATAACCACACCTACCTCCCATATAACGGTAATTTAGCTACTACTTAAGCTAATTTATTCAAAAATCATGCTTGCAACAATTCTTTACCGAGAAATCCGTTTATGATAAAATTTTGGAAAATGGGCGTGGCACCGCCCACTTATGATCACATATATGTGTCTCGGTAACCGTTGTACCACTTTATACGGAACTCGGTGCAGTTATTGTGCTCGGCATATAAAAGCTAAACGTTGAAAGTTATTGAGATTACACTAAAATTACGATCACTTTTTATATAACGGTAAATTTCAGAAATGCGTGAAACTTCGATATTTCGAAATTTAAGGATGCTAATTTACTCAAAATCGATACTCCCTTAAAAAGAAATAAAATTATTTGGAATTTTGGAAAATGGACGTGATACCGCCCACATTTGACTATATAAGTTTATCTCAGTATGTCTAACTGAACCTTCTATCGAAGGTGTTTAAAATAGGGGTAAAACCACCTCGGCCATTTACGCCGAGTATTTACTGTTCGGCTCCGCCCGAAGTAATACTTGTTTAATTTTAAATCGAATTATGTAAATTTTGGTGTGTATTTCAAATTGCACACTTTGTTAAAAAAAAAAAATCTGAATAACTTTTTGATGCTTTAGAGAGCAGAGGCAACATTAAGAAGTTTCACTTCAAAAACTTTACCTTCCGAACACTGTCAACAACGACTGATTTGATTTGCTTTGCTGAAGTACCAGCGAAGCATCAGTTAATCGGAAATTGACGATTCTATTGTTTATATGGCATCAGACGCGGTATCGAATTAACTTAAATGAGAAAATTAGTCAATCAAACACACTGCCAAACTGAGTTCATCCCGATGCAACCCTGTTAAAACATCTTTCAATTCGTGAAAATAATAAACATTGAAAAATAATAATTAAGGACTCGATCGGCCATGAAAAAAGGATATTAGCTTTTAATTTTATAACAAGACTTAGCTTAAATGTAATTTCAAGAGCATTTTAAATGTTTAACTTCATACAGAGTTGCATGAAACAACCGTGTAAACAAATCCCGTGTTCTTAACATGATTCAACATGTCCTAACTCGCATTCAAAATGCGATTTATGGTGGCACAGTCGAAAGTTTCAATTCGATTTAAGAATGTGTTTACATGTGTGTGTCTAAATAACATGGTTTGACTTAGAACGAATTGAACCATCATACGAACATGGTAGATGACAATATACACGTGTCGACGTCGCAGCAAGCAGCAATTTGAAGCCCAATTACATGTGTTTGGAAAATTAAAAAATGCCCATCTCCGGGTTTAAACTGTGAATTCGCCACTAAAGTTCTTTCTTTCGTCACATGGTGCCGTGAGTAAGAAATATTTAGGCAGTGCTAGTTTCTTATAAGATTTGATTTTGTATACTTTAAAAAACCAAATTTTTTGCAGTTCATCCTCCTTTATATAAAATATCAATTTTCACTTTTAATCTCTATATTAAATGATTTCCTTCCGAAAACTTTCATAAGAATTTGGTTTAAACCCAAAATCAGTCGAGAGATATTACAACTGATTCCAAAATTTGCCAAATATCTTTCCGATATTAAGTTTTTGCATCGAACCCGCTTTTAAAAAAATGCTAAAAAGTACAAATAGTGTTGAAATAGTATTGCCAATGTTATTGCATTTGAAAAAAGCGATTTGTGTTTAAACGAATAGATCCACAAATATTTAAAGTTGAAAATTGTGTTGAGTCTATTCTGCTGAGTGGCAGTGTACACTAGGGTGGTCCAAGATGCATGTGCAAAAGTAAAGTCGGAATTTTTATGCTCTCACCCCCTACGATTGTTCAATACCGAAAAAATTATACCCCTATTTTTTTGGGCCACCCTAGTGTACACGCATAGCCTTCTTAATTTATCTATTGCATTTGACTTACCTCATTTGCATCCGATGGAGTACCAGTACTGAACAATGCGCTAGGTATTGTGCACTGCCATGGAGATCCAAGCTTTCGTGAAGTGATAGCGTAGCTTGCTGTTATTGCCTTTTTCATTATTTATAGCCGAAGCTAAATTTGTTTGCAAGTNTAAAATATTATGTTTATCTCCGATTTGGTTTAATTATGTCTGTAGGAGAAATTTTTAACCCGAATAAATACAACATGCAACGGAGGCGGTAACGAAGGGTGGTGCTGCCATAGGCTGTGTGGTGCCACGCGCTCAACCGGCGATGCGCCAAGAGGCTTTGAACAAACTGATTTTGCGTTCAAGTAAAATTGTTGCAGACACATTTGCGTAACATCAGCAGCCTTATGGTGCCTAGCGACAATTGCAGTAAAAATACAAGTGCTACAAAAAGTAAAGATTTGCATACGCAGAATAAATGTTGACGGAAGGCGGG